>NC_036859.1:9136106-9172420 GCF_002910315.2 Salvelinus sp. IW2-2015 | reverse complement strand
CTCTCCTGCTCTCTCTCTCTACTCTCTCTCTTCCTCTTATCTTCTCTCTTATCTCTCTATCTCTCTCTCTCTCTTCTCCTCTTCACTCCAAGCCTTCTCAGCTATCATAAAACTGTTTTTCTCCATGATGTTCTTGATCAGGTTTATATAAACTGAGGTTTCCACTGTCAGGGCATTCTTGGGGACTGTGAATAACAATCTTCTGTAATAAGGAGTCTCAAAGAAGCCTTGTTTCAAAGGGGCTCTTGAGCCTGCCTGTCTTCCTCTTGTATACCGCAGAGGTCAACTCCCTGGCTGCGCCGCTTCCGGCAGTCTCATCCTGATTACAGGCTTGAGTCCACTGTCACGTGCTAACTCTGCTTAGCAATAGCGTGGACGAGATCGTGTACACACTTTTTGGAGGACTTTATTCATTGCGGAAAATCTGCTTCATCCATCTTTCTCCTCTCTCGCTGTCTTTCTCCTATCCTCTCTGTATCTTTCTCTCTCTCTCTCCTCTCTCTCTTCTCTCTTCTCTCTGTCCTCCTTCTCTCTCTCTCTCTCTCTCCTTCCTCTCTCTCTCTCTCTCTCTCTCTCTCTCTCTCTCTCTCTCTCTCTCTCTCTCTCTCTCTGCGCACGGTGGGTTGCCCATTAACCGATTCAGCACAGAGGAGGCCTTTGAGGAATTGAAAGTGACCAGAGCGAAACCCAGACAATGAAACTCAGCCTGAGATCTGATAAGTGGGATTACAAGGTCACATGTTGATGGATTACGATAAGAAGAGTGGCGGACGTGTTGGGTGGCGGGTGGGTGGTTGAGGGAGACGAAGGTCTCTGCCGCACGGTGGGTTGCCATTAACGATTCAGCACAGAGAGGCCTTGAGGAATTGAAAGTGACAGAGCAGAAACAGAAAAGAAACCTCCAAGCGAATAAGAAAGGCAAGAGTGAGAGAGAGAAGAGGGGGACGGGGGTGGCGGGGGTAGGGAGGGAGCGAGGGTACAATGCACAGAGAGGTGGATGGTGAGATGGGAGGCTTAGGAAGATAGTTTGTTGGAATAAAGAACAGATTTCCATAGAGAAAGAAATGGAAGGATGGCAGGGGGTGAGAGAGGAGAGGTGTTAAAGAAAAGCAGAACTGACTGGAATTTGGTTAAGATTTGGGAAGGAGAGGGCGAAGAATAGACTTAAGGATGGAGGGATGCAGGGTGTGTGTAATAAAGGCGTGGACGGAGTATGCTAATTAGGACGTTTGAATTATGAATGAGATTAATTACTTCTGCAGACTCGACTTTGAATATATACCCACGTCCCCTCCTGCCAACCACTTAATGGTAATCCCCTGATCTGGATAAAACTGGATTTTATTTMGCTTTTTCTCCTGTTTCCCCCTGTGTCTCCTCAACTCCTTACTCCTAAATCAATTCAAGCTATGACACATTGACACTAGAATTGATTGAGAATAACTACCTTAAGTAATGAAATGTCAGCATCACAGTGTTTCAAAAATCTAGGCAAGACTGAGTAATGTGATGTTTGAGTAAACAGATATGGTGGTCGGTCCCCTATATTGTTATTTGTTGCGATGATGATTAGCATTTTTTATTTCCTTCTGTCTGACAGCAAAATTCATCTTTTCACTTCTTAGGTTCTGGCAACATGGCGAATGTATCTATTTGCTGTCAAAGTCCCTGCCAAGGTATTTCACAATCTTTTTCAATGTATTAGACTAATAGTGTTGCTTTTGATGATGATGAGTATGAGGATAATTCTGACGATTATTATCATCATTTTTCAGTAAAGGGATAACTTGGTCATATTGATTACAATGCACAATATCAACATCATTTCAGGTGGAGGTTACTTTCAACTTCCTGGAAATTCGAGCAATGAACACGTATCCAGATCATCAGGTGAGAAACTGTTTTGTTCCCACAACCAACCATCTGCCTCGTTTCAAATTTTCGATACATTTTTCTTTACAAAAACTTCTTGAGGGTACTGAGTTTCATTGGCATTAAATATTCCTAAGAGTGTTTATCGGGCAAAATTAGTTTTAGCTTTGCCGATTTTTGTCAACTGAGAAGCAACTCTCTGAAATTATAATTTCCATTTTAGCTCTGTTTAATCTCGGTGATGTCAACTCACACCTTTCAGGTTGTCATAGACACAGACAAATCGACCCACTCCTTGAGACTGCAGTCACAAGACCACCTTGATCACATGATGAACCATATCAACGTTGCCCTCTCACGAATATTCAATAACTCCATGTATGCGTAAGTCTCGCTTGTGAAATCACCTACTGCTACGAACCGTGCTARGTAGTCTGTAAGAAGGGAGAGCCTGGCTGCAGACTGTAACATCATCAGGATTGACTCTGCACTGGGTATTGACCATAGAGGTTCATCTACAGTATATAATATACCAAAATATCTGTTTTCCATCAGACCATTTAACAGGGGACAGAGAGAAGGTAGTTAAAGGCACTACAGAAGGTTAAAGTAAAGACTAGTTAGGGCTATTGAGCTAAAGTAAGGATTAGGCTCAGAGATTAAGACAGACAGGTTCAGAGATTAAGTAGGGTAGTAGTAGGACTGGGTTTACTATACAACTTGATAAAGGACACTGTGTATTTAATGTAGTAGTAAAGTCATGTCACCAACATGTATAATATGCAGTATACTGTATCCATATGGCTTGTTCACTGACTGAGATGTTAATATCTTTCTAGTTATTTCTCGTTCTTCCTTCTTTCCCTCCCTCCATCTCTCGCAGTCCGACCATCTGCCGAGCAGAGGGGGACGTCTCTGATGGAGTCCTCCAGTTTTCACCAAACTCTGAATCATCTGTAGAGACTCAGAGAACCTGTGGTGAACCACCTACTCACTCTCTCTCGAACTCACACTCTTTGTCGAGTCGGTGACACAGAGCATATGTTATTATGTTTAGAACCAGCTAATCTATGACTGTATGTGATCAGGGATCATTTTAATATCTCTATCTCAAGTTCTTTCATGCTCTTGTCTTTCATCTCAACTCAATATGAACTCCCCCCCCCCCCTTGCTCTGTTTCTCTTTCTTCTCTTGCCCTCTCTCCTCATCCTCTCTCTCTCTCTCTTTCTCGTGCTCTCAGGCGGTTTCTCTGAGACCTACGCAGCTCTGTGTGACTATAATGGCATCGGCTGTAAGGAGGAAGTGCAGTGGGTAAGAAAACCACATATGCATTACATCAACCAACTGTAGTGCTCAATCAATGAAGTTATATTGTCAGTATCGCTGGTACCATCATATTTGTAACCTGACTCTTTCTATCGCTCTCTCTCTCTCCCTCCCTCTCTCCCCCTCCCTCTCTCTCTCTCCCTCCCTCTCTCCCCTCCCTCCCACCCTCCCAACTTCCCCTCTCCTCTTAGGATGTGGACACTATCTATCAACTCTCAGGACAACAGGGAGTTTTCAAAACCGCCGCTGGACTCTCAGCCACCTGGACAGCAGTACACACACCTGTTCTGTATGAAAATGAATGCGCTGCCCAGAATACCTGCGTTTGTATGCGCCCTTTTCTTCTTCTCCCCTCATTCACCTGTTCCACTTACATTTCAGCCTACACTGCTCTTCGGATGGACATATGTCAGTAAGGTCGCTAGGGTGTACGTGGCAGGGGTACAGTGTAAAGCTTTCATGGGACTTCACCCATGTGAGGTGCTCTAGTTTATAAGCCAAGTTTCAACCACCTCCTGTGGGCTGGCCCTCCCGAACTCTTCCCTCCCAGGTAGGCAATTTCTCTGTCTTGTGGGTGCATCCCCTCTGGCCGTCTCCTTTCACCCCCCCCACCCCCTCCCAAATCCTTTCTGATTTCTGCCTCTACAGTACAGCCTCCGACACGACCATCGCTTTTCTGCTGACTGTCGTCCTCTTCTATTTAATTTCATTCTTTTGCGCTAGAAAGTGGATACATTTCTCTCTCTCTGATGCCTGTGTGGCCCTGCAGCAATAGCCCAACAGGTTCAGACACGCTCCCACTGGGCAACGCTGCAGCAGCTAAACCTGGTTCCTGTTGTGTGGGTGGTGTGTGGTGGTGTGTGTGTGTGTGTGTGTGTGTGTGTGTGTGTGTGTGGTGTTGTGTGTGTGTGTGTGTGTGTGTGTGTGTGTGTGTGTGTGTGTTGTGTGTGTGGTGAGTGCGTGCATGCGTTGCGTGTCTCTCTCTGGAATATAGCTGGCAAACTGTCATGCTCTAGTGCCCTACAGGCCCAAGGGGACCAATAGTGGTAGTAAACAGTTCTCTTCTACACATGGGCTGGAAGTGCAGCTCACACTTTATATGGAATTGTTGATTCAGGGAAATCGTGCCAGTAGTTTGGTGTATGAGGAGCTGCTGTTGGCTGGTGGGGAACACTGGGAGAGGTTGTGGAGTGTACACGCGCATACTGTACACACGCACGCATGCACGCGTACGCACGCCACACCATCACACACACACACACACCTTTAGCCAGCCAGAGTGAAGTCCTTCCACAAATGGCATGGAGAAATGAGAACACAGCCCTCAGCCATGCTACAACTGGCTGGGCGCTAATGATTTGCTGTAATGGAGGAGAGGGCGTTCCCCTTTAAGAGCGCTCTCTCCCTCTCTGTTGGTCTCTCTGTCTGTTGCCTCATCTCTCTCTCTGCCTCTCTCTCTCTCTCTCCTCTCTCTCTCCCTCTCTCTCTCTCTCTCTCTGCCTCTCTCTCTCTCTCTCTCCCTCGTCTCTCCTCTTCTCTCTGCCTCTCTCTCTCTCTCTCCTCTCTCTCTCTCCTCTCTCTCTCTCTCTCTCCTCTCTCTCTCTCCCTCTCTCTTTCACTCTCTCTCTCTCTCTCTCTCTCGCGCTTCTGCCTCTCTTCCTTTCTCCCTCCATCCCTCTCTCCCTCCCCTCTACTAGACAAATGGTGTGTTGGGCAGGATAAAACGGTTTTAGGCCGTTGGCCAGGATCGAAACATAGCTCTGTTGAACCTCACACTGAGTAATCCACTGACCTGGCCTCCCTCAGTCAGCCCATCGATCCCCCTCTCTGCCCTCTCTCTTTCCTCGGGCTCTCTCGCTATCAGTTTTGCTCCATCTCGCTCTTTCCCACCGCCCCAACAGGGAGAGTGTGCTGCAGAATCATACATCATTTCTGAAGCCATCCATATGGCTCTCTCTGATTAATTTGTTTTGCTGGAGAATATTTTTTTTGTTGTTGTTGTTGGTTTGGCTGTGGGAATGTAATGAGTTTTTGATGAGTATTTCCAGTTGATACGGCTCTATTGTATAAATCTAAGCCGGAAATTGTGTGTGTCTATTTCAGGGACCTGGCGGTAATTGTGGCTTCCATGGCGTACAACACTTGGTTCACCAAACTCTACTGCACAGACATGCGCATTGTAACTATCCATTGTACATTACTGATTGCATGTGATATCTGGCTATGTTTCATAAGTCTGTCTGTCTGTCTGTCTGTCAGCCTGAGAACATCCATTTGTGTTTCGACTGGACTAGCAGGGTCTATTTCTTTTTTTAGTTGGTTAAAACTGTGTTTTATCCATAAGGAGCTTGTCCAGTTATGTAGCAATGTCTCTGTTTGATGTCCCCAGGGGTCAGAGGTGGTGGAGCAGGTCCTTCACACCATCAGTAAGTCCAGCAGTCTGGAGGAACTCACTCTGGAGAACGTTGGCCTCAAATCGTGAGTCTCCTCCACTCCTCCCCTCCTCCTGTTCTGCAACTCCTCTCCCTTTCATCTCCTCTCTTTTCATCTGTCTAATTCTTGTCCAACCTTCCCGACTTCGCTGCTGAGTTGAGCTTTTTATCTTCCATGACTCAGATATACACAGATGTATAATGGATCACTGGAATCATCGAAACCATCTTTAATCCTTCTCTCTACATGTGCTATTTTAGAGATTTCCCTCAGAAAATGGCAACGGCTCTGTCGGAGAATCCTGCCTCTGCAATCCACTCTCTCAACCTGGCCCACAACACCTTGGACAACCAAGGTACTGGACCCTCAGTGGCACGTCTCTCACTCTTTTGCTGCATCAGTCATGTGTTTGAATACCAGTCTGGGTGCATCTTTCTCAGTGTTTGCTGTTTACTTGTAGGGCTGATGGCGCCGGACGGGAGGGCTGCCGTCTTATCGGCTCTTAACCAACCATGCTATTTTGTTGTTGTTTTTTCACGTCGTTCGTAGCTTATGACCGAAAAGAGCTTATTATTCATTATTCTTATCTCTTACTTTTTTGGGGGGGATTTTCTTAAAACTGCATTGTTGGTTAAGGGCTTATAAGTAAGCATTTCACTGCAAGGTCTACGCCTGTTGTATTCGGCGCGTGTGACAAATAAAATAGAATTTGATTTGACTTGGCAGATGTGTGTGTTTGCGCGCGTGTCCTCTATTAACGTGTGTGTGTCAGGGTTGTATGCGTGCCAGGAACTCTCGTTAGTACATCAGAATCTGCCTCTTTCACCTGTCACTTCCACTCACATCACTGTGTGTTTGTGCCTGTGTGCCTATAGACGCCAGGTACTAGATTGGCTTTGTCGTCTGCGTAGATTATACCTGTGTGTATGTGTTGATGTTGCTGATCATGTGTGGGTTGGTCAAGGGTGTGTGATTGTGTGTGTTTACTCTGATCTTTGCATGTTCATGTGTGTGACTGTTTGTTTGTGGACGTGAGTGTGAGCAGTGTGTGTGTGTGTGAGCAGTGTGTGTGTGTGTGTGTGTGTGTGTTTCATTCTGACACTCTCATGTGTGTTTATTTTATTCCAGGAGTGTCCAACCTCATCCAGCTGGTGTGTCGTCTCAACAAAGGCCTTCGTCTGCTCAACCTCTCCAAGACGTCCCTCTCCTCCAAGGGTGTGTTCATCCCTCTGTCCTCCCTCTGTCCCCTGGGCCACAGTGCCCCCCTGTGGTGGTCACCTCTCCTCTAAGAACTCATACTAGATGGGTTGGTTGTTTAGCAACAGAACCGACACGTGCTCAACTATGGGGCAAAACAGACGGGGTTGGCTTAGATTGTTGACAACATGTAAACTATATTTCGTCTCCAATGTTTATTTAAAACATAAAGTTGCACAATGAGCACTTGTGGTCTCTCAAATACATCGTTACAGCTGTTGGTTAGCTAGCTAGCGGATTTTTGCCATATTAGCATAGACATGACATCAGTCAAGACACCTCAAAACAAGACATGGTAGCAAGAACAAGATGAAACAAACTGAAACGAGCCACCCACGATTCCCCACATTGCCGTTTCTTGTCATTGTTGCTAGCTATATGGCCATCCAGAATCACAACAACACATAACTGTCTGCCCCATTGAACCGTGCACATTGTTTTCCTGACGTTCTCAGCTAACCCGTCTATAGAGCCTGGGGTTATCAAGAGAATTCTATTCTTGGTCATACAGGGTTCTAAGGTTTATGTTCTCTTATATTTGTCAAGAGCACATTTATGATCAAAGTCTATTTATAGATTGATAGATCTACAGATGACTCGTCAAAAAGACAGTCATAATATGTGAATGTGTGGATTCACATTGATGGGCAGAGGATTGCCTACCTGCTCCCTCTCAGAGTATTTGCCGCATGTCTGTCTGTTGTCTGCTGTGTGCTAATTTCCTCTTTAATCTGGGCGAATTAGGGATGAGATTAATCTACTGTAGTAGGGTAGAACACAGGGCTAGCTATTCCACAGTCTTTGCCTCATTGCTCTAATTGTAACCTTTTGGTGCAGGCTTCAAAGTGAACATGAGAGTACAAGGTCTGGCCCTGCAAGTCGGCAGTTTTTTGGGCTTGATTGAGTTCACTGCTCACTGAGCATGCTCTTGTTACTGTTTTCTCTCACTAAATCTCTGCAGTGAAGAGATTTGAATGGGCTGCTCTAATGTAATGGACCAAGGGGCCATTTCTGTCTTCTTGGTTTCAGATGGAGCGTTTTATGTGATTCGTAGTTAGCTCTGATAGTTGGCCGGTTAATAGTGGTGTTCTGAAACTCTTTCCCTCCTCCTCTGCAGGTCCTTTACTTCTTTACTTCTAACATGCATCTACTGATGCATGTTTCTTTATTCATTCATCCCCCTCTCCCTCCCTCTATCTTAGGAGTGGTGTCTCTCTCCCAGGCCCTCTGCTCCAGTGATGACTACTCCAACTCTCTCCTTCACCTGGACCTGAGCAAAAACCCTGGGATTCTGTCTGGGGAGGACGCCACGGTGAGACCGACACATAAACGCCACATGTACACGCACACGCACGTATTGTTGCTCGCATGTAACATGTAACATGCGCACGCACACACAACCAGACACACACACACCTCTCTTTACATTTAAAGGCTCTCTCTCCGTCTATCTCTCTGCAGAACATGTATCTGTTCCTAGCCCAGCCAAACTGCCTGGTTCATCTGGACCTCTCTGGGACCGACTGCACTGTGGACTCGGTTAGTAGTGTCTCCATTCTAGAGTACTTCATACTTTGACCATACAATTCAAAGTGATACGTGCTTTGTCTGGTCAAGGGTCAGGAGAGTCTTAACTAACATACTTATTGAAGTGGACTTTATAATAATTAAAGTGGAAGTGTGGACGCCCTAATCGGGATATACTGTATAACAGTTCTGGGATTCTACAAACGTATAAGCATGAATTTTCATCTGTATAACTTGGGAAGGAACATTCTGCCCCAATAGCAGGAATATTATGCCTTTTATGTTGAGCATTAATTTTGTCTAGAATATTACAGTGTGTTCTGAGACAGGAAGCTTCTGGTCTGCCATTGCTCGTTCCCAACTCATTCCTCTTCCTCTGATGTGTCTTTGGGATGAAAGGAGGCCACTTTTTTTGAGGGATTTTTTTTTCCTGACAATGTTGTTGTGTTCATATCTTGTTTTCTCCATATAATCTCCCCTGTAGAGAGTCTGGTTGCCTTTGTTAGAATGTCACTTTATTGGCACATTAGCGTTTTTGCAAAATGACTTTCTGACAGTGTTGGCGAAACGATCACGAAACTGCCAAGCGTATTTACATGATTGATCTTTGTATGTATTTGTTGTTGTGTTAACATAATATGTGATTTCATCATGCTAACTAACTGGTTTCTCTCCATAACAGTTATTTGGTGCTCTGTTGAGGGGATGTTGTGTTGATCTCTCTTACCTGAATCTCTCCAAGAACTGCTTCTCTCACAGGTGAGGTGACTGTCTAGCCCCTTGAATGGACCTTCATCCATTTCTATTCACTTAACTCTGTTGATCCCTGAGAGGCAACCAGCAGTATCCTCTCTCAGGGAAGTGTCCATGTAGAGCACAACACATTCTGTCGGAGATGGGCATTTACCCCTGTACCGCGTAGACAGAATTAGATAGAAATGTGTCCAACTGTACAAGACGCCCCCTCATCCATCTATTCTGTCTCTGAGCCAGTGTTTACCTACCTTGCAGAGCAGGCGGGAGCAGAGCAGACATGATCCATCTCTCATCTGCTCTCGTCTGGCCTCCCTCAGGACTGGCAAAGCGTCAACCCCATCTCCGCTAAGCAGATTAATCCATTATAGAAAAGTTTGTGAAAAATGAGACTAATTTTGGAAGGGAATTATTGTTAAAATCCCCAGGCTCTCTACGCGCCAGCACATTCTCGGTCTCCCTCACCTCCCCCGCTCCCGCTCTCTTCTCTCTACTATCTCTCTCTCTCTCTCTGCTATTGCTATAGAGCAGGTTGGCATTTATTGTCATGAATCTTGCCCTAGAGGCACCTCTGCAGAGTGGTCAATAGCTGGCACAGCCACAAAGTCATAAAATCTGATTTTAACCCTAACCTTAACCACACTGCTAACCCTAATGCCTAACCCGAACCTTAAATTAACCCTTTAATTAATTGGGAATTGGAATTGGCCTCTATGGGTAGTACTAAATTGACATGTTTCTTACAATATAAATATGAAATGCATAATCATGGTAGCAATTGAAAGGGAACAGTTTGGAGATTATGGGAAAATGATTAGACTAAAGTTGAAGAACAGTTCACCTGACACAAGACTGAATCCAAACATTACACTGTTGATGTTATGTGCCTTTTACATTTACTGTACTTTTCGCTGCATTTGTTGATATCGAAATCTGAAAATACTCTGGATACATTCAGCAACATGATAGAATGTTCCTGGGAAACGTGGGGTAGGTGCAACATATGACGAAACAATTACAAGTGTTTGAATGAGAGGACGAACTAGTGTCTCCAAGTTCAACTATAAGGGGCTTTTTTGGAGCTCTCCTAGCTGTGCCGTGAAGGCACTAGAGCAAGCATACTTGTAGTTGTTTTGTTTGGAACACAACCCTGCAATCCCGGTAACACAATCCAAAAGGGGCCCATTTTAAATTGCAATCTGGGTCAGCTGGGCATTATTTGAACGCTTGTTCTATTGCCAACATGACTAACTAGGTTATAAAACAGGATCTTACGGTGTTAGGCTTGCACAAAGCAATTCAGAGGAACAGACCGTAGGTTTGAGGCACATAGAAAGGAGTCATTAGTGCATTCAGGTGCGTGCTCCGTGGCCGTTCAGAACAACCCAGGGTATGACGCCGTGTCATCTTGTAACTGTACAGTGCCTTCAGAGAGTATTCACCCCCCTTTACTTTTTCCACATTTGGTTGTGTTACAGCCTGAATAAAACGTTTATTCCATTGAGATTTTGTGTCACTGATCTGCACACAACACCCCATCATGTCAAACTGCGATTATGTTTCTAGAAATGTTTACAAATGAAACGTTTTTGTTATGGTGGCCCTAAATGAGTTCAGGAGTAAAAATGTGTCGAAGAATGTGAATACAAAGCGTTATGTTTGGGGCAAATCCAACACAACACATCACTGAGCACTCTTCATTTCTGGTGGTGGCTGCATTATGTTATGGGTATGCTTGTCATCGGCAATGACTAGGGAGTTTTAAGGATTCAAAAAACGGAATAGAGCTAAGCACAAGAGAAATCCTAGTGAAAACTTGGTTAAGTCTGCTTTCCAACAGACACTGAAATTCACCTTTCAGCAGGACAACAACCTGAAACACAAGGCCAAATATAAACTGGAGTTTCTTACCAAGACGACATAGAAAACTCCTGAGTGGCCTAGTTACAGTTTCTACTTAAATCATCTTAAAAATCTGTGGCAAGACTTAAAAATGGCTGTCTAGCAATGATCAACAACCAACTTAAGAGAGCTTGAAGAATTAGGAAAAAAATATTGGGCAGATAGTGTACAATCCAGGTGTGCAAAGCTCTTAGAGACTTACCCAGAAAGACTCACAACTGTGATCACTGCCAGTGATTCTAACACTTGACTCAGGGGGTTGAAAACTTATCTAATCAAGATATGTTAGTGTTTTATTTTCCATACATTTATTAAAACTTGTCATTACAGAGTGTTTTGTGTAGATCATTGACAAAAAATGTCTATGAAATCCATTTTAATCCCACTTTGTAACACATAAAGTCAAGGGCTGTGAATACATAGTGATCATAAACGTTGACACTGTACTGTATATGACATGAGTTTTATTATATGGAAATGTAAAGTGCACGACCAAAAAGCTAATTTTTGTTTTCATTAACTTTTACAATATACCCAATTTTGTAGCTGGCCCATCTAACGGGAATCTCACATTTCTGCATCCAGGGCAAGATTCATGACAATCTACGTCACCCTGCCACTGTAGAGCTCTCTCACCCTCTCTATCCTCTTTTTCTCCATTCCTCTCATGACTCTCTTTCTCTGTCTTTTCTCTCTCGCCTTCTCTTGCTCCTTCTCTCACTCTCTCCCCCCTCCAATCCCTCCCTCTCTGTGTGTCTGTCCTTCACTAGCAGCAGTCAGTGGAGCCTTGGTTGCTCTGCCTGAGCTCTGATCTCGCCACATGAAATAGAACATAAATCGGTTTGAACTGATAAGAATGAATGATTCATGGATATTAAACAGCCAGCGCTATCCTCGCTCTCTCTCTCTCTCTCTCTTAGATGTGTATAAGAGACAGCTCTCTCTCTCTCTCTCTCTCTCTCTCTCTCTCTCTCTCTCTCTCCCTCTCTCTCTCTCTTTCTTTTTCTCTCTCTCTCTCTCTCTCTCTCTCTCTCTCTCTCTCTCTCTCTCTCTCTCTCTTCGCACTTCTCTCTCTCCTCTCTCTCTCTCTCTCTCCTCTCTGCTCTCTCTCTCTTCTCTCTCTCTCTCTCTCTCTCTCACACAGCACACACTCTTTCTTTCTTCTCCTCTCTCTCTCTGCACTTCCTTTCTTCCTTCCTCTCTCTCTTTCTCCATATGTCCTTTGTTTTCTACTCTACCTCTCCATCTGTCTCTTTCTGTCACTATATTGCTGAATTATTTGTATGGTCAGGCTAAAAGGAGTGTTAGTTATGCTGTTCTACAATATAGGAATATACCGTCCCCTGTATTCCAATTAAAATGCCTGGATGCTTTCTGTTTACTTGGTATGGCTCAGAGGCTTTTACTGACATCCTTCAGAATGAGTTTATTTTGAGCTGGTGTACAACTGCTATGGGCTCTGAAGTGTGTTATGTTCCACAAGGAAAATATTTTACGCCAGTTGTGTTAACAGATGGTTTGATAAAAAAAATCTTTTTTGTAACTTAAACTTGTTTCGTGTTGTTCACATTGTCTGATGTTTATTAGTCTTGTTTTTTGAAGGCCATTTACTGCCTGTCTCTATCTCTGTCTGTCTCTCACGCTCTCTTCTCTCTATCTTACATTCTCTCTCTCTCTCCCTCCGTTCTCTCCCACTCTGCTCTATCTCTGTCGGTCGTCTCTCACGCTCTCGTTCTCTTTATCTTGTATTCTCTCTCTCTCCCTCTGTTTATCTCCCACTCTTCTCTCTCGCTCTCTCTCGCTCTCTCTCTCGCTCTCTCCTTCTCTCTCTTTTCAGGAAAGTGAGGGAGACTCTTTCCTGTCTTCAGGCAGTTCTTCAGTTCAGCCTTCAGTCTTACGCACGGTCAACCTGTCTTCTATGAAGCTCCCTCCGGACACTCTGAGGTGAGATAGGACTTCGCTCTGGCCACCTCCCAAATGTCGGCTCATGCTGGACTACCTCTGTCGACGTAAATGTTATCCCATTTTCTCCCCAATTTTCAATGGTATCCAATCGCGAGTAATTACTATCTGTGCTCATCGCTACAACTCCCGTACGGGCTCGGGAGAGACGAAGGCCACAGCGCGGCCTCCAACCCGGAAGCCAGCCGCACCAATGTGTCGGAGGAACACTGGTGTACCTGGCCCCCTTGGTTAGCGCGCACTGCGCGCCGGCCCGCCACAGGAGTCGCTGGAGCGCGATGAGACAAGGAATCCCTACCGGCCAAACCCTCCCTAACCCGGACGACGCTATGCCAATTTGCGTCGCCCACGGACCTCCGGCTGCCGATCAGAAGCCTGGGCGCGAACCCAGAGACTCTGGTGGCGCAGCTAGCACTGCGATGCAGTGCCCTAGACCACTGCGCCACCCGGGAGGCCCCTATTTACCTATACTTAATAAATTCTTTAACACGTGTGTATTGTCAAAGGTGTTTTGTTGGTAAATCCAATCTCCCTATCAAGCGAAGGTGTCTTTTTTTTGTGTGTAGCACTTTACCACGCTTCCTGCGTTTCATTTGAAGCACTTACTGGTCCTTGGCCAAGTAGTTCTAGGAATCTCTAGTAGTTCTAGGAATCTCTCAACTCCTTTTCTCCCACATCCTTTAAGACTGCTGTAACACCCCTCAGTGTGTGTGTGAATAGAAGTCCACATGGTTTCATTTTAGGGAAGTTGATGGAAAAATCCGTCACGGTAATTAAGAAAACAATTTGAAATGAGTTTCCTATGCATTGACCTTTCTTGACCTCCTCGCTCTCTCTCTCTCTCTTGCTCTCTCTCGCTCCGTCTCTCCATCTCTGCCTCTTTTAGAGCTCTCTTCCTTGGCCTGTCTACCAACCCTCACATCAGTGACCTACACCTGGACCTCAGCTGCTGTGAGGTACGGCGCATGTCTGTCTGAATTGCCTTGCCTTCCTGTCTCTCCATGTGACTGATTTAGTCTTCTTTCTCTCTCTCTCTTTTTCTCTCTCTCTCTCTCAGTTGAGGTCTGCTGGTGCTGGGGTGCTCCAGGAGCTGTTTCCCAGAGTGGCCTGTATTGGTAGTCTGGACATCTCAGACAACGGTGAGTGACCCTTGTACCTTTCTCTTCCCTACGCATGCCACAGACTTATGAGTATTTTCAGGGCTAACATAAATGCCAGTTTATATGTATTAGCTGATATACTGTGCATATGTGTCTCTCAGGGTTGGATGCTGATCTGCTAGGGGTCATCCCGGCCTTCTCCAGACACCCCTCCCTCAAACACTTGCTGCTGGGCAAGAACTTCAACATCAAGGGCAGGTAGGGACAGTAATCCGTCCTCCACAGGCACGTAGAAACACGCACTGGGAAGACGTGTATTTTGTCTAACAGTGGAAATTATGTGTCTGCAGGGTGCTGGATGAAATTCTGCAGAAACTAGTGCAGTTAGTGCAGGAGGAAGAGTGTGTGAGTTTCATAATGCACGTGAACACACACAGAGACACGCGCGCGCCCACACAAACTCATACACGTACGATCCGGGTATGTTTATGTACTCGCATCTCTCACCCACTGACTGCCATACTCTATGCAGGCACACTCACTTGTGTATGTTCTCTCCAGCCCTAGTCAATGATTCATTGGGACGTGCTTTATTCTCTCGGCTCCGGGCTTCTCTCTCAGCGCAGATACACCATCCCCATGACGAGCTCGCTCAATTATTTACTGCTGTTGACGCTGATCACTCACAAACATAACACAAACATACAGCCCTCAAAGACACACACATACACACACACATATACACACACTTTACTAATTCACTTCAGTTTTGAGAGCCCTTATCCTCTCTTGCCCCTTTCTCCCTCTCGCCCCTCTCTCCGTCTCTCCATCCTCAGGCCTTACAGTCCCTCTCTCTGGCGGACTCACGTCTGCGCTCTCGGGGCACAGTGCTGGTGAACGCTCTGGGCAGCAACACCTGCCTGCTCAAGGTGGACCTGAGTGGGAACAGCCTGGAGGATGCGGGGGCTAAGATGCTCAGCAAAGCCCTGCAAATCAACACTACACTCAGGTAAGAGAGAGGGAGCTAGGGAAAGTAGGAGCGAAAGAGAGGAGGGAGAAAGGGGGCTGGTAGAGAGCGAGAAAGGGGGAGGGAGAGAGAGGGAGGGAGGGGAAAAGAGAGACTGAGAGAGATGTGGCAAAGTTCATTATGCAGTTGCTATGCCGTAGTTAATACAGTGATTATGTAATGATAGGGGTTGTGTTACGGCTCTCAATACACTGTATTGAACGCAGTGCATCTTGGAACGTACAAGCACTTCTTTGGTTATTCATGCTGTGCAATTCTGAATTTGTAATTTGACAGGTGTCATGTGAGCTTCAGTTTTCAAGTCAATTATTATTCAAATGATCTCTCCTTTTCTCCTTCTTTCTTCCACCAATTTGATCCTTCTAAGGAGTGTGACGTGGGATCGCAATAACACCACGGCTACAGGATTCCAAGATGTGGCTCGGGCCCTGGAACAGTGAGACACACACACCCCCAACACACACGCGCTCTCACTCACTCACTCAAACAAACTTGAACACGTTGGGACATGAATAAAAGTCAAAAGACAAGAGACGTAAATCTCTGAGCTTGCCTTGCAGTCGTTGCACAGCGTTTCATCAGCACCCTGACCTGTTTGTGAGGCAGGGCTGCCTGTTTAAGTTCTAGTGACAAGGATTCACATAAAGAGGAGAAGACATTAGACTAATGTCCACTATTGCATCAAGCATTTCCAAGGCAATTACTCATAATTATTCATAGGAAAGGAATCGATTTGTAATGATTTCTTGTTTTTTCCTCTCTTCTTTTTTTCCGCTCACTCATTCTCTTGACAGTAACTTCACCCTGCATTACATGTCCATCCCCCTCAATGATGTCACACAGGCTTACCGGAGTGCCCCTGAGAAGACTGACCAAGCGCTGACCAAGGTGAGTCACCTGGGGTGTGACGTCCCACCATGACATCACGACTGTTGTCAGCAGCTCATCTCTCGTGTGTTCTTATTTCTGCCCTGGTCACTTTGCTTCGTCAAACCGTCTCTTCTCTCTGTTGCTCGTCTTCTTTCACCGCCAACATTCCTCCTTTCCCATCCCTCTCACTGTGTTTCTCAGATCCAGCGTGCTCTGTTGAGGAACAACCAGACCCAGAGGTTCTCTCAGAAACAGGCTCTTCGTCTGCACCAAGGCCTGGTCACCAGCACTGCTGAACAGGTACAAATAATGTGTGCTTATGTAAACTGTAATTTTGGCGAGAAAGACAGTCTTTGAGTCAAAACCCCACGGACTGACGGCTGTGTGTGTGTGTGTGTGTGTGTGTCTGCGTGTGTCAGGTGATGGAGCGGCTGTGTGTGCGTGTGCAGCAGCAGGTATGTGCTCTCCGAGGCTCAGAGGAAGGAGAGGAGTTGCAGGCTGCCAGACAGGTCCTGAAGGAGGCCAGAAACTCCCGTGCGGTATGTTGGCGTGTGCGTATGCATGCGTGTTTATATATTCTTAACCACTCTCTCAGCTATACTGTGTGTGTGTGTGTGTGTGTGTGTGTGTGTGTGTGTGTGTGTGTGTGTGTGTGTGTGTGTGTGTGTGTGTGTGTGTGTGTGTGTGTGTGTGTGTGTGTGTGTGTGTGTGTGTGTGTGTGTGTGTGTGTGTGTTGAATATGTATGTGTGTTGAAATATTCTAAGCTCCTCTCTCTCCCTCTCAGCTCTATCCATCTCTGTGTGAGCTGGCCCATGTTCTCTCGGTGGACGGGCCTGTCAGACAGAAACTGGACTCTCTAGCAGGAGAGCTGGCCAAGGCTGCTGACAAGGAACTACAGGTAGACCACTCAACACTCTTCTCCCCCTGCATGGTTGGATTTAGACTATGATGGATGAATTGAAAGATAGATAGATGGATATACATACATTCTTTGACAGGAGACCTGGCCATGGTTGCTGATGAGGAAATATGGGTACTGTGATTCTTATCGTAGACAGGACTTATTGGATGAGGGAATAACACATTGCTGACCTTATTGACTGATCATTCCCAGGTTATAGTGGACTCCATGGTGTCTCTGTGTCGGGAGCTGTGTCCCATGTCCTCCTCCTCAGCTGAGCAACTCAACCCTCCGCTCTCCTCCGTCTCAGAACGTGTCTCCATCCCTCGCTCCACCATCCGCACCGCCCTGATGGAGAGAGCGGCACAGGACATCAACAGAGCCCTGGAGTAAGAGGGGGAGGGAAAAAAGAGGGAGGGGATGAGAAGGGTCTAGACTAAAGAGTAGGATGTGAATAGAGAACTTAGAGTATTCACTCCCCCCCTTCTCTCTCTCTCTCTCTCTCTCTCCCTCCCCTGATCTCATTCTCTGTTTTTATATTTCTCCCTCAGGGACGTGAAGCTGTCGGTGGTCTCCTATCTGACCAACTCCATAGTGGATCAGATCCTTCAGGAGCTCTACACCACTCACAAAACCCTGGTACTAAACACACACACTAGTCTCTCTGTACTCGATATGTCTTTACCTCTATGCACTGTGTACCTCTGTGACCTCTGTGTACCTCTAGAACAGTGACTTGTTCAATCTCAGTTTCATCTCCCCACCATCTCACACCAGTGAGCATAGTCTCAGACCAGACCAGTTCCCATTGTGTCGGACCAGTATATAGCATTGTAAATGTCTCTCTGTTGTCTTAGCTCTGTCAGGTGTCCCAGGTGAAGCATTTGGATGAGGCAGGGACAGGCAGACGCACCATCAGACAATCCAGAATCACAGACTCACTGGACTTCCCCGACGAGGAAGGCCTGGGCATGAACATCGTAAGTGTGTGGGCGGGTGTATATGAGTGTGTGGGCGGGTGTAAATGAGTGTGTGGGCGGGTGTATATGAGTGTGTGTACGAGTGCATTTTTCCATTGCTCTATCACGTCGCCTTTCCTCTCTCTTGTGTCTTACTAGGACACCATCGCCATCAAGAAACGTAGCTCCAGAACCAGAAGGATCCGTCCAGTGTCAACCAGATTGAGTAAGGTGACCTTAATAATAAAGTTTTCATGCAGGGCATTTTATGTGGATTAACATAAATTTGACCCAACGTTTATCTTCTCTCCCTCCCTTTTAGGTCTCGGTGATGATCCCACCTCCTCCCCGCCTCACTCTGGCCCCCTATCCCGCTCAGCATCGTGGGAGGATCTGTACACCCTGCCTACCCAGGGTGCACCACTGCGCCACGTGACACAGGTCAGGCCACGGCCCCCGCGAAGGCACTGTCGAGGACAAGTCCCCGTGGAAACAGTGAGTCAACTCTGACCTGTAAAGAAGAGCCAGACCCAATCCCAAATCAACCCGTAGCCCCCTAAGCACTTCATACAGATCTGAAAGCTGGTCAAGTTGAAAGTTCAAACTTACCCACTAGGCTGGGTGAAATGTGTACCTAGGGGGTAGGGGTTGTCCAGGCCTCTGAGCCAAACAAATCTATTCACCTCTCAGTTCTAATGCAATGTATTTGTATTCTAGAATTTTTGTCATCCTGCTTTTTCATGCCAGGGGCATCCCAAAAATAGGTTTCTTTATGACTGTGAATCTGTCGCATTATCTCATGACTCACTCGTTTATCACGTTCTCCAATCCGCAATGCCCCAAGGCATCTCTCTGTTGGCAGCGTATCAGATTCCTCAGCTGCGTCTCAAATGGCACACTTTCCCCTGTGTGGTGCGCTTCTTTTCGACCAGAGCCCTATGGGCCCTGGTCAAAAGCAGTGCACTATATAGGGAGTAGGGTGTATGTACATGAGACATGATAATTGCACATGATAGCACAGCAGTAGTTTCAGTGTGACAGCAGAATGTGTGTGTGTGGCTGTAGTGTAAACCTGTTATCTCCGTCCTCTCAGCACCTTTCAGAGAACGGAGGAGTCAACATGCTGGAGGATGATTTCTATACCAAGAGAGTCCTGCCTGACAGGTAGGCTACGCACAATTCACACACGCACGCACGCACGCACGCACGCAACGCACGCACGCACGCACGCACGGCACGCCACGCAACGCGCACGCACGCACGCAACGCACGCACGCACGCACCACACACACACCACACACACACACACACACACACACACACACACACACACACACACACACACAGCACACACACACACACACACACACACACACACACACACACACACACACACACACACACACGCACTCTCAGTGACCCAGCTACCCATATCTTTATCTCTCCCCGCCAGTCAGCTGTCACTACTCCATCAAGCTCAGTCCCTGAGGAGGAAGAAGAGACGCAGTGTGCTGTCGATCTTCTCCGGGTTCCGCAAGAATCGCAACTCCAACGTCTCCAATCAGGAAACAGAGTACGGAGGGAGTCCTGAAAAGTCACACATTTAGTTGATTTATTGACGAATGTATGATTACAGGTCCTTGTTATAAATTGTTAAACAACAACTATTTAATAATTGTTTATCGTCAGTTTATCAGTTTATAATACGTCTCTGTCTCTGTCTCGTTCTCGGTCTCTCTCTCTCTCTCTCTCAGTAGTGGCTCAGAGAACGTGTACTCTATGATTCAGCACCCTAAGGATCGTGGGAAGGGGGGGGCCATCATTCAGGTGGGAGCCAATGGGAGGATGATGCCGTCCCCTAGGCCCATCCAGGGCATGCCACTGCTTGGGATGAGGGGGGCCAGGCCCAGCCCCCACTGCCTCTCTCAGAGACAGGTAGGAGCGTACCACTGTAGGTCTGTCCCTAGTTCATGAATAGGGTCAGGAGTTTTACCTGCCTAGTCATCTCCTTGTCTATCCCACTCATTACAAAATGCATCACAGTACAGCATGCATGCTTTTACATTCTATGTAATCTATTACATAGAATGTAATGCGGTTCTTCAGAGACTCCCCTACTACCTCAGCTAACGTATTCATTGGAGATCTAGCAATTTTCAGACCCACTCTCTGGACTGGCTGGTTCTGGAGGTCCCACGGGTCTCCACTGACCTAGGGAAAAATGCTGTGATGGAACATTTGATGTTTGTGCTTTCCTAATAACCAATTGCTGTGTTCATGTTAGTGACTGATTGAACGAATCCTCACTATCAGTATCTGCAATTTGGCAGTACACCCAGAACCTTGTTTTGAGAACAAAAGGATATCTCAGTTTTAAGGTCTCAGCTTGGAGAGAAGAAGCCTCCTGAGGTATTGATCTGTCACATGTTATGAACCAGTATTGTTCGGTCATATGAATGAAGCAAACGTTAATGATGAATTAATTATGTATGATGAATAAGCTAAATCTTGTAAATATAACTTGCCAGCAGTATATAAGTGAACTAATGGGACTGCCTCGGTAGAGCTCCTGACAGATGTGTACTATGGCATCCAGTTTGTTGAAACCTCTCCTGTTAACTGTTAATGAACAATGACTCATTTAAGATTGACGTCGAGTGTCCCATGTGTAGAATTTCCACCAGAATGCTTTTAGTTTTTATACCCCCAGCTCATGGAATAGCCTTCAGGCCACCTTGAAATTAGACTTGCTGGTCTCCATGGGACAGTTTAGATTGAGTTTAAGCGAGGTGATAATTGTTTTGATTAATCTTGTATTTATATTATTATCTTACATTATTTGTATTCAATTGTGTATTTTCATGTTCACAGGGCTACTTTGTAAATGAGACCCTGGTGTCAATGGTGACCCACCATGTAAAATTAAAATTAAATAGTAAAAATTGCATCTATGACACAATGTAAGCCTTACAATCTACTCTCTTCACTCTGTCTCTCTCCTACCTTCCAGCCTTCAGATCTGGTCGGGATGGTATACAATTGTATCGGAGCAGAAGACGAGGACTCAGACAGTAGCTTTGAGATCAGACCAGTGGACAGAGACACAGACAGACAGAAGGACACACAGATTGCATCAGACACCCAGACAGAGTCCCGTGCCAATGGACATGCAATGTCCTCCGCTTCTCTGACAGACAAACAGGCTGACATACAGACTGACAGACAGACTGACAGACAGACTGACAGACAGACTGACAGACAGACTGACAGACAGACCGATCCAGTCAGTCAGGACCTGCCGATGACAGACACACAGACGGAGATGGAGAGACGGACAAAGGAGACAGAGGGGACGGTGTCCATGGAGGACAGGAAGGAGGGTGCCCCCTGTGGACAGAAACCAGAACCCCCTTCTCAAAGCAGCAAGCCCAGCCTGGCCAGCATTAAACAGAGACACCTGCAGGGAAGCTCCGGTACTGCAACATAAATAACTAGAGGTCTATTAACTAGAGCTGTGTCAACTAGAGGTGTATTAAATAGCTCTGAGTCTCTACTTTTATCCAATGTAAAAAAACACAATTTCACATTTTGCTACATAAGACCGATTTGAGCCGGTCGGTCGCATTTGGCTCCGGCTACTGCATGTGCTAGAACATGGATGCAGAGTTGTTACAGAATTACAATATCACTTTTGTTTCACACTTTTTTTCTTTGTAGAGAAATCAACTGATGGTATAGGATGGATAGAGGGAGACAGGGTAGAAGAGGAGAATAATGAAAAGAGACGTGAGGGTGTGCAGAAAGACAGAGGGGCAGAGGGGCAGCGTCCCCCCATTCCTGAAAAGGTGTGTCTGTTTGTCTGTCTGTCTCTCCTTGTTTCTTGTATCGCTGTTTGTTGTTTGTGTCGGTCACAATGACTTAACAATACGTACAATCTATCTCCACAGCCTGGTAAAGATAAGACCTCTCCAAAGACACTGCCTCCTGTCACTCCGCCGGAGGAAACCACCAATGAGAAGAAAACCACACCTCCTGTTCCACCTGCCTCTGCCAAGGCCTCTTTTGATTTGTCTAAAGCTCCTGTCAGTCAAGACGCAGGGACTAATGAGAAGAAAAGCCTTCCTCCTGTGCCGCCTGCTTCTACCAAGCCTGTGTTTGAATCTCCTGATCATGCTGATTGTCAAGGTACCACTATGATGGAATTTTACTGAAGTTTCACTGAATTATTAAGAAATGATTGTGGTGATAATTGATAACGCTCTGGAAAAGAACGTCTGCTAAATGACTAAAATGTAAATATAAATGTGCATGCAGTCCCAAAAATGATCAATGGCTATGAATATTGTATTATTGTTGTTGWTGATGATGATGATGATGATGGCAGCAGGTTGAAATGTTGACTATTTAATCAGATGAGGAGGGAGGAAGAAATGGTTATCCACTGAAGCCGCATCGCAACAGGAAGGCAGACTCATGTGACATGGGTATGTGTGAGGGTGAGCGTGTGGGGGTTCACTGCATGTGTGAATGTATGCTGTACGTCTGTACATACATGTTTGTCTCTACATATCCCTGCATGCATACGCTTGTTTTACACTATCGTTTGAATTCCGCTGTTTGAATTCCAATTAGGGATTTGATGCATTTATTTGCTTGCTATTTCAGTCATTGACTCATTGTGTCTGTTAGGTACGCTGACCATTCCTCTGTCCATCCCTCTGCCAGGGACTATCCAATAGATCTCTGCTTATCATGACTCTTACATTACTGCAACTACCCCCTGTCACCAGTCACCGTCTGTGTGGCCCTGTGCGTATGTCTCATATCATTTCCCTCCAGGCATGGAACTTAATGGCCCCAACGATCTGGAGACGAGGTCCTCAGATCGCAAACCCCCTGTGAAAAGACCCAGACTCCCAGAGAACAGAAACAGATCTCTGGACTTCCCCAGGACTGTCTGTATGTATCTGCTTCTCTGGACCCCTCTCTGTGTCATACTTTATGAGTATGTGCAAGCATGGGAATGCTCATAAGCTACTATACTGTAAGCCTCCTTTTCATGACTCAGTGGTGGAAGAGAGAATTGACATGGCATTGACAGTCTACCCAATGCGTCACATGTTCAGAAAAAACACTGGGCCGTGCTGGGCCATTAAAATCCTGTTGATTGTGGCCTGGGCTTTGTTTGGGGAGATGAGGGAGAGTCACCTTTCTAATACTTAATGGTAGATAAGACGAGGCCAAACAAGGACTCTGACTTTCAAATCTCTCTCTGTCTAGGTCCTGCGAGTCCAGAACCCGCCAACGACAATGGTAAGACGTCATCATAACAACAACAGACAGGAGGCGACGACAACATTCTGGACAACTAGAGGGAGAGGAGAGTGAAGAGATGGAGAGAGAAGGGAAATTATGAACTTGATCACCATAGACCCAACTGTGGTTATCCTCATATACAGTATTAATTTCCTTCATATTTACGAAACATGCATGTACACTCTGCTTTTTTCCTCCCTCATACTTAGTTGCACTTGCTTTCATTCCTTTGCAGAGGACACGCACACACACACACACACACACACACACACACACACATTTTTACCTTTATATTTCAGTCATTTAGCCAACGCTCTTATCCACACAGACACACACACACAGAGAGGTCTCTGAGGGCTCTCTGGTATTCTCATGCCACTGTTATTTCTTGCACTTCTTGTTGTACAAAAATCTTTGATCATACTTCTTATTCTCCCTCGTCTCTCTTTTATTGACAATCTGTGACACTGTTACTGTAAGAATGAGTTGGTATGTATTCTAAACCAGTATTATGTAATTATTGAATATAAGTGAACAAACTCTGCACTAACCATTGTTATTACCAAGTCATTACATGGTAACAGGTAACATTCATGTTTTTATTTACAATAAGGTTAAGATGAATGTGAGTGTGTTGTAAGGATGTTTTTCCTATTGAGAAGATGGTAATGACATGTATTGTTTATCATTATTATTATTACAGTAATCTAGTAGTTGGTCAATAGAACAATGGCAGTTTTAAATCTGTTTTATTCATATTTTACAGGACTGAAATTAGTATATTTTCAAAAAATGCTAATATAATTAATCAATCAATAAAATTGACTCAACTAAAGGAACCAAACTGATGATGCACTACTATCTCAGGTGAAAACAACCCTAACCTGACATCTGCATTAAGAACTCACATTTTTGTTGTGCAAGATTAGGATTAGACCCTCTATGAAAATGACATCGATGGATTTTGGAGCAATACTATGGAGGGGGCAGCAGAGGGCGGTAAATACTTAGAGCTGAGTGATGAAACAGACTTGGATGAAACACAAGTTAGAGGCACAGACTATGCCTGAGCAATGTCTGTAAAAATGTATATAATAGAATTGGTAGCGTCCATTTGTTTGAAGTACGCTTAAAAGGGATTTCAACTGACAGACGGGCCAAGAATAAATTAATCAATGAATTAGGCAAAAATGAAATTGGCTGTGTTAAAAGTCCACATTCATTAATCATGCCATGAATAATGTCACAAAATACGCACACGCACACACACACACACACACACACACACACACACACACACACACACACACACACACACACACACACACACACACACACACACACACACACACACACACACACACACACACACACACACACACACACACACACACACACCCCAAATTTGGATTTAAATGACCAGAAAGCATTTGTACTCTGACGCCAAAAGCTCCTCTTTCACGCCTGAGTTTGACAGAGTGAAAGAGCACACCTGTATGGCAGAGGATAGTGCACATTCAGGAGCGTTGCTAACACATGAATTAGTCAGTATGGGGATAAGCGAGTTTAAATCTGGAATCCTGAATGGTGAAACTCCACGTCCGTGTGTGACATTGCAAGCGCGATAGAGCATCAGCATATGAAATGCATATTTATTTTTTTAACCATGATGCGCCATGCACCTGTAGTTTGTCTACAGAACAAACCATAACAGCGCCCGTGGGGGGGGGGGGCAGTGTCGCTGTTTCCCCCTACTGCGGATTCCATCTTTAACTAAACAAAGATCTGTACCTTTTCTGTACGGGAAAACCAAGTCTGAGATTTCTAAGTGGAAGTGAAGAAGCATTTTAAAACCTCCAGTACACATATACATTTTATATTTCCTGCGATGCAGGAAAGTTCTGCAACAGTGTGATCAAATTAAGATCCTACATCTGTAGATGATGACAAGAAACGAACTTAACTCTTAAAACATGTTGTTTGGAGTGTCCGCTAAGTATGTCCGTGGATGAATGGATATACTTTATTGATCCCAAGAGGCTTACGTCATCATTGTAAACGTTAGAGACCGCTGTGTCAAATGATAGACAGCATGTTTCCCCTCTTTCTTCTTTGAATATTGCAGGCTACATGTGAAAGGATGGCTGTCATCTAACTAAGTTTCAAATGGGCTGGTATTTGACCCCTGTTGCTTTGACCTGGTAGAGGATCATTCCGCACAACATGGCAACGGCTGTTAGGAGACACCCAGCCATGAACACCGTGTTCATGTTGGTCACTGGAAAGACAAGAAAACAAGTCAACACCTTTTTCACCAAAACTCTTTGCGAAACACAGAAACACCTTTCCATCCAGACTGAGATGTAGGTTGAGATGCTAATGCCTGTTTGGACTAGACTTGCAGATAAGAACTGTTGTAACTTCAACCATTCAAAGTACAACATTTGACTTCTAGCTTGTCCTGAGCTATAGTTACCCTCAGCTATTGTTACCTAAGCTTTCGGAAGTCTCAGGCACAAAGGACCCTGGGACCTTGGCAGTTTGCATTAGGGCTTCTCTCTTGCGGTGGTGGTGACCAGCAGACTGGGGGAGGTTGAGTTGACGCAGCCCTGGGCACACCGGGTGTTGAGGTTCCCAGCCTTACACAGGATTACTGAACAGCTGATGTACACCTACAGCCAGAGAGGTCAAAGGTCACTGAACTGAGCAGTCTGTCCCCATTTATGTGCATTCCAATGAATTTGAAAGCTTCCTTTCCGAACCGGAAATGTCTCTCGTGAAGGGGTTAGAAGATTTGAACAGTCTCGTCCACATTGCATCTGGTAAAAAAACTTTACTAATACTCTTTCATTCAGACAATCTGTTAATGGCATATCTCGTAGTCATAAAAAAAGAATTTGACGTGCTCTGCTCAAATGCTTGTACTAAAATAAATACAAACGTTGGTGCGGGTTGAAAAGACATATACATATTTATAGATGATGTCACATTGTAGTACTGCTTCTTTCTTTTTTCACAATCATTATTTACATATTTTTCATACTGTTTTCCACAAGCCCTTCAAAATAAAAATAAACTAAGAAAAGTGCACCTGTTGCTTACAGGAAGTGACCTAACAGGAGTTCTTCCTTAACCTCTAAAAGTCTAAGCCATATGGGTGGGGGGGGGGGGGGGGTTACTAAGTTAACATAGGCAGAGTCCCCTGTCCAGTGTATGTGTTATTTTGCCATCTTAATCTTTTCTTTTTATTGGCCAGTCTGAGATATTACTTATTCTTTGCAACTCTACCTAGAAGGCCACCATCCCGGAGTCACCTCTCACTGTTGATGTTGAGACTGGTGTTTTGGCGGGTACTATTTAATGAAGCTGCCAGTTGAGGACTTGTGAGGCGTCTGTTTCTCAAACTAAACACTCTAATGTACTTGTCCTCTTGCTCAGTTGTGCACCGGGGCCTCCCACTCCTCTTTCTATTCTGGTTAGAGCAGTTTGAGCTGTTCTGTGAAGGAGTAGTAGTACACAGCGTTGTACAAGATTTTCATTTTCTTGCAATTTCTCACATGGAATAGCTCTCATTTCTCAGAAACAGAAATAGACTGACGAGTTTCAGAAGAAAGTTATTTTTTTCTGGCCATTTTGAGCTGTAATCGAACCACAAATGCTGATGCTCCAGATTCTAAAGAAGGCCAGATTTATTGCTCTTTTAACAGAACAACAGTTTTCAGCTGTGCTAACATAATTGGCAAAAGGGTTTTCTAATGATCAATTTAGCTTTTAAAATTATTAAACTTGGATTAGCTAACACAATGTGCCATTGAACACAGGAGTGATGGTTGCTGATAATTGGCCTCTGTAGATATTCCATAAATATTCCATAGATATTCCAGCTACAATAGCCATTTGCACATTAACAATGTCTACCGTAGTTCATCTCTGATCAATTTGTTGTTTTTTATGTGACATCTTTTTTCATAGACTTGAGCTGAGAAAGTGTGTGCAGATAGCTATCTATGGTGCTCTCTGTTTATAGTCACATCACCAAGGGTGATACATTCTTAAGGAATATGTGATCCTCACAAACATCCTGTAGCGTCTGGTACTAATAAAGTCCTTTTGTAGATCCACACTTGGTAGCTCGCTTACTATGGCAGGGTATTGAGGAAACGTTCGGATGCTTTTCTCTACACGGACAACAATCTGAAGTGGGCTGTTTTGGTGCGTCAGTCTACTTAATTTATAGGTTTCTTCTTACGCACACTCACAATGGTGCTAAACTGGCACTCTCCGTCTGAAGGTAACGCGGTACATAAGGAATGGAAGTATGTAGGGATTTTGTGCCAACAAAAAATAAGGGGTTAAGTTATAATTGTGTATATATGACAGTTGAAGTCAGAAGTTTACATACACCTTTGCCAAATACGTTTAAACTCAGTTTTTCACAATTCCTGACATTTAAGTCGCTAGTAACATTCCCTGTTTTAGGTCAGTTAGGATCCACCACTTTTTTTAAGAATGTGACATGTCTAGAATTGACATCTGTTAGATCCGAGCATGATCTTACTTTCAGCTTTCGGACTCTCTCTTCCCATGCGCACCAGTTCCCCAGTGGCGTCAGCCCCCGCACGCTCTCTACCCCATACACCCTCCACTCTAGCTATTTGGCTAGCAACTGCCCTTGACGTACATCCTGTCTCTCCTAGAATTGGGCTAAAACTCCCACATCTTGTCCGGGCCGCGCTCAAGCCCTTTCCCTTCCACATGAGGCTTCCTGCGAGTAAATAAGTTCCGCGTCCTCGGTGGTTTCGGCTTGTGAATTGTTGTCTCCAATTTCTCTTTCTGACGTAGATTGCTGATTGTGGTTACTGAGGTCGACGTGTTGTTGATGGTGCGTCTCGTGTCTACCCGCACTATCTCGCGGCGTGTTGTGCTTTTTCAGTTTTGCCACAGTATAGCGTTTTTTGGGCAGTTTGGCCCACAACATTTTCTATAGGATTGAGGTCAGGGCTATTGTATTGCCGGACTGCAATTTCGTTGAACTTTGTTATCCTTAAGCTTTTGCCACAATCTTTGGAAGGTAGTGTTCTTGGGGGTTATGTCCATTTGAAACGACCCATTTGGCGACAAGCTCTTCTGTGCAACTTCAACTGGTCTGACTGATGTGCTGTGATGATGTTGCTTTCGTATTATTGTCCTACCATTCATGGTTGTGTGTTTGTCTTGGCTTTGGTTCTTCGTGTTGGTGAGATCGGTGTCTCTTAGTTTGTGTAGGTGCATTTCTCCGCAGTCTGCCCTCCTCCTCGGCAGCAACGGCTACCCCGGTTGCTCCCCCAGACAGATGATGCTCTCGTGCTACTCTCTGTTGTCGCGTGACTCCCGTGGTGTTTCGCGGTCCTTTCTTTTGTGCCTGTTACCTCTCTCTGGTTGTCGTGTCGTTAGAGCTGGGTGAGGACACGTGTGTTGAGGTTTTTTGTAGGTTCCGAGAGTCGGCGTTTTTTAGAGGAGCAGTCGTAGCTTTGGCGGACGTCACGTTGGGCTTGCACTGTGCACAGCCTCCCGGCCTCATTTTTCTCGGACGACGATTTGCGGCCATCGCGCTCACTTAATTGATGTGTATTTATGATATGGTTCATATTTATATATTATCGCACCTGTATGCACACAGGCCTGACAAGGGATGGTTTCTGCTAAGTTGAGGTTGGATGACTCCGGGCCAGCAGTTGATACTGGTTGGTGCTTGTCTCATATTAAATGCAGAAGCCTTGTGAGTAGGAATTCCTCTCGGACCGAAGATTAGGTCACTGGGCTTAATAAAAGATAATGCTCTGTGTCCCCAGGACTGTGTACAGATTTGACTATTGTAACTATTGAGTCAAATATGGGATAGTGTGCTTAGCGCTGGTCTGTTGATTTTGTAATGTTCATCGCGGTTTTGTTCTGAGCAGCATGTGGCTTTTCTTCCCTTGCTGAGCTCTCTTCGAGAAAACTCTCAGTGCTCTCCAGAGTTGCTTTTGTACATACATTCCACATACCCCCGAGGAAAACATCATAAAATTTACTAAATCAGCTCGATTACCTCAAAGCCCTACCTCTATAGCACAGTATAAAATTGTGTATGACCTTTAATAAAACTGTGTATTCCGACACGTTGGTTTCATGTTATAAACTTGGCGGACAATTTTCAAACGCCTGAAGGTACCACGTTCATCTGTACAACAATAGTACGCAAGTACAAACACCATGGGACCACGCAGTCCTCATACCGCTCAGGAAGAGATGCGTTCTGTCTCCTAGGATGAACGTACTTTGGTGCAAAAGTGCAAATCAATCCCAAACAACAGCAAAGGACCTTGTGAATATGCTGGAGGAAACAGGTACAAAAGTATTTATATACACAGTAAAACAAGTCTTATATCGATATAACCTGAAAGGCCACTCAGCAAGGAAGAAGCCACTGCTCCAAAACCGCCATAAAAAAGCCAGACTACGGTTTGCAACTGCACATGGGGACAAAGTACTTTTTGGGAGAAATGTCCTCTGGTCTGATGAAACAAAAATAGAACTGTTTGGCCATAATGACCATCATTATGTTTGGAGGAAAAAGGGGGAGGCTGCAAGCCGAAGAACACCATCCCAACCGTGAASCACGGGGGTGGCAGCATCATGTTGTGGGGGTGCTTTGCTGCAGGAGGGACTGGTGCACTACACAAAATAGATGGTATCATGAGGGGAAAAAATGATGTGGATATATTGAAGCAACATCTCAAGACATCAGTCAGGAAGTTGAAGCTTGGTCGCAAATGGGTCGTTCAAATGGACATTGACCCCAAGCATACTTCCAAAGTTGTGGCAAAATGGCTTAAGGATAACAAAGTCAAGGTATTGGAGTGGCAATTACAAAGCCCTGACCTCAATCCTATAGAAAATGTGTGGGCAAAACTGAAAAGGCATGTGCAAAACTGAAAAAGCATGTGCGAGCAAGGAGGCCTACAAACCTGACTCAGTTACATCAGCTCTGTCAGGAGGAATGGGACAAAATTCACCCGACTTATTGTGGGAAGCTTGTGGAAGGCTACCCGAAATGTTTTACCCAAGTTAAACAATTTAAAGGCAGTGCTACCAAATACTAATTGAGTGTATGTAAACTCCTGACCCACTGGGAATGTGATGAAAGAAATCAAAGCTGAAATAAATCATTCTCTCTACTATTATTCTGACATGTCACATTCTTAAAATAAAGTGGTGATCCTAACTGACCTAAAACAGGGAATGTTTACTAGGATTAAATGTCAGGAATTGTGAAAAACTGAGTTTAAACGTATTTGGCAAAGGTGTATGTAAACTTCTGACTTCAACTGTATATATACACATACTTAACCCCTTATTTTTGTTGGCACAAAACTCCCTACATACTTCCATTCCTTATGTACGCGTTACCTTCAGACGAGTCCCATTACACTTGAGGGTCGTAGAGAAAAAAAGAGAACACCATCGTGTTCGTGAGAGTCTCATCATTCCATAGAGTGGTCATATAAGTCCAGACGCTACAGATGTTTTTGTGAGATTTTCAGGATGTATCCTGGTCTGACAAACAGCTATGTAGCTCTGCCACTTTCCAGCGCGGAGGCAGAAAGGAGACATAAGTAGATGCGGTTGAACGAGACAACCCATGCAAAAACAGATTTCTCTAGCTTAAACTGACAGTTTTTGATGGGGATTTTTTTATGATGTACATTAGATTTGACGCATGGGTGTGTCAATAGACTCTTAAGGATAAGGCCTATAGGGCTTTCTGTTTGTAAGGCATGGATATAATTTGCCTCCCTCTGTAACAGCAAGTTCTCTCTATCACCTCCTCTTTTAAGTGGCTGAACAACTTCTAAGCCATTGAAGCTCATTTGGCACACATCATGTCTGACCACATTAAAGTGTCTGGCTACTGAGGACTTCTCGTCACCAGTTCTGATGTTGGTCTTGTGCTCTGTAATAAAAACGTCCCAATTAAAACTTAAAGAACATTTCAGTGAGTGCGGGTTTGTCCTTTCTTCCAGTACGTCACGTATTCAATCATACTCCAATGCTACTGACGAGCGGCCATTATGTGTTCGGATGGATAGATGCCTTTGTGTGCTCAGTCTCACCCGTTTTCTACGACGGGGTGGTAGTTGAGGTTGTCATACGGCGCAGCTCTGTGGGATTCCACAAAGAACTCAGTGCTGTTGACGGAGGACGTGACCTCGATGTCCATGTAGATTATTTACTTCACCGCCACGTCTGGCGGGTAGTCGGGGGAAACTGGCTCGTCTGGTAGAACTCATACTTGTTCGTGAACATGCCGAAGCCTTTCTCCATGACTGTGACGTTGTCCCTGTGTGCGCTGAAGCCCAGGGTCACATCGCCATGTTTCTGCGTACTGGCTGTAGAAATGGATCTCCACCTGGTGTCGCCTGGTGATGATGTCGTTGGGGTTGTCGAAGGTGTGGATTTCGTTCTTGGAGATGAGGTTCTCGTAGTCAAATCAAACTTGATTTATCGCATACGCCGAGTACAACCGGTGTAGACTTTTCAGTGAAGTGCTTGCTTACAAACCTTTTCCAACGATGCAGAGTTTAAAAGTAATAATAACATATAAAATAGTAACTAACACAAAAGGAATTAGACCACGTTTCATTAGACCACGTTCAATTTTAATAACCCAGACAAACACCCAGATGTGAATAAGTCTCACCCAAAGAGATATCCATATAGCTATCATCCCCATATAATATTTTACACTAGACGCTGCCTGCCCTACGGACGGAAAATCTAAGGATCTAATGAATGTGACTCAATGCAATTTCATCTTGTGGACTTCAACCATAAGATAATTGTTCATTCAATAACCCTCTCTGCAAAGCAGAAATTCATTCATGCTGCTAATCGGCTATTTGCTACTTCCAGTTCAGTTAAAACTCACCTCTATCTGAGTGCCACAGACATTGAGGGGGGTTGACTCCGGTGACATGGGTGCTGTTAGAGATGCGTTGCAGGTTGCGGGCAGAGTTGCTGGGGTCGTTGAGGCGGAGATGGTCCTCATGAATTCCAGTGATAGAGAACATCTCCACTTCCACTGTCATCTTCGTCTCGTGGCAAACCACTTTCGGCTGTGACTGTCGCAGGAGATACTGTATCTTGTTATTGTAAAATGTATCAGTCTTACTCAATACAACGGGATTGTAAAACCATGATTTGGGTTTGGGCCATTTCAACTTCCCTTCTTAATGATGGGCACTATCTGAAAAGTCAATCAATATCATGATAAATATGATTTTGATAAATATTTGAATTAGTAGTACTACTATTCATGTTCACAGGTTTATCTGTTATTAAGATGCATATTTACACTGCAACATAGATCATCCTTGATCATAAAATAATCTACAACCCATTTCTGCGTCCACCAGGACACAGCTCATCTCTGATGAGAATATGTCATACTTGTATTGTTAAACATCCACATCAAATAATAACTTCTCTCGGCTGCGTTGGGAAATGACAATTTCATAAAAGAGATGATTCTCCAGAGGAATGTAGCCTACCGGAAAGTAGCAGAAAGTATCAAAGTACCAGAGCAGTTCTGGTGATGCTGCAGGACCATGATGCCCTGACACTCACCTATCTGCCTCCTCAGCAATGAAGCAAATGGGGAGATGTTCCCCCAGATCTTGAGTGGCACTCCACTGAATTACGAACTCCCATTGGGTGGTCCTGTGGTTGGTGATGTTCTAAGGTTCACTGATGATGACCTCATTAATCCTAGCAAGGGGGCAAAACAGACAACCGCACAACTCCAAATCAAATCGGAGATATCAGTAGGAAGTATGATTTACTCTTGGTTTTTAGACCGTTTGGAGATCTTACACAGTCATTTATCCCTTACGTTGAGTATGTAGCCTGAGCCTTGACCCTGACCTCCAGATCCTCGTTGACCTCGGCACGGAGATGCTCTCCACTGCGTGGTGTCGGTTTGCACGAGCTACACTCCCTTAGTGCAAAATGGAGAAGCAGAAGAACACCGAATAATCTTGGTGTGTGGGTGGGGGGGGGGGGGGTTGTCGTGCCCTCTTAACAACTGTCTTGGTGCGTTTGGACCATGATAGTTTGTTGGTGATGTGGACACCCAAGGAACAATGAAACTCCTCGACCTGCACCACTCAGTCCCGTTTATGTTTCCTATAGTCCCGATCAGCTCCTTTGTCTTGCTGACAGTGATTTCTTCACTTGTTCTCTATAGTCCCGATAGAGAAGTGGTTTCCTGTTATAGTGTCAGTAAAGTCTCTCAAGGGTACCTCCACCAAGGCGTTCCTGAGGATCTTTGAGTCCTCTACTGCCTCATTGAGCCCACCCTTCCCTATGCCAACCTCAGGATCCCCAGGATTCTCAAAGACTCTGGGTAAATCAATCATTTAGAAAATCATGTGATTCAAACATCAACTAACAATTTCTACATGTTTGCATGCTAGCAGGTCATGTCTACTGACAACTAACTCTCTGCAGGCAGGTATCCATTTGCACTCTTTAAAATTCTATGTCGTTGTGGGAGACTCCACATACCTGGCCACAGGTTATAGGGGCTCTGACCTGGCTCATTGATAATGTGAAGGTAGGTATTAGACAGCCCAGTAGGAGATGACTGACTCCTTTCTACAAGTACTACATATCACCAATTCCACCTGCAATTAGTGTCAATGTCAATCACCTACCAGTAGTAATGACTGAGTAAACAAATTAGGTTTAAAATGTATTTACATTTGAATGCCGTGCGACTGCCCTTTATTTTTCTGGACAGTTTAAAAACTTTCCGTGTTTGACTGTAGTCTGACTTGACATTATCTGGCCAGTTTAAAAACTTTCCGTGTTGACTTGAGTCTGACTTGTACATTATCTGGCCAGTTTAAACAACTTTCCGTGTTGACTTGAGTCTGACTTGACATTATCTGGCCAGTTTAAACAACTTTCCGTGTTTGACTTGAGTCTGACTTGACATTACTGGCCAGTTTAAACAACTTTCGTGTTTGACTTGAGACTGACTTGACATTATCTGGCCAGTTTAAACAACTTTCCGTGTTGACTTGAGTCTGACTTGACATTATCTGGCCAGTTAAACAACTTTCCGTGTTTGACTTGAGTCTGACTTGACATTATCTGGCCAGTTTTAAACAACTTTCCGTGTTGACTTGAGACTGACTTGACAATATCTGGCCAGTTTAAACAACTTTCCGTTTTGACTTGAGACTGACTTGACATTATCTGGCCAGTTTAAACAACTTTCCGTGTTTGACTTGAGACTGACTTGACATTATCTGGCCAGTTTAAACAACTTCTTCGTGTTTGACTTGAGACTGACTTGACATTATCTGGCCAGTTAAACAACTTTCCGTGTTGGACTTGAGACTGACTTGACATTATCTGGCCAGTTTAAACAACTTTCCGTGTTTGACTTGAGTTTGACTTGAGCATTATCTGGCCAGATTAAACAACTTTCCGTGTTTGACTTTGAGTCTGACTTGACATTATCTGGCCAGATTAAACAACTTTCCGTGTTTGACTTGAGTCTGACTTGACATTATCTGGCCAGATGATTAAACAAACTTTCCGTGTTTGACTTGAGTCTGACTTGATTATCTGGCCAGTTTAAACAACTTTCCGTGTTTGACTTGAGACTGACTTGACATTATTCTGGCCAGATTAAACAACTTTCTGTATTTGGCCTTGACATTATCTGGCCAGGTTTTGTAGTTTGCCACACGTGGATTACTCTACACTCAGCCAGAGACAGTTGTAACAGATAGCTTGTGGGGCACAATTACAGCTATAGTCTGGTGTTTTTGTGTGTAACAATTACTTGAAGTGTATGATTTACCTATGAAGCTACATTTGGAATGTTGTTATAATGAAATATTAGCCTGTTGTTGGGAAGACTCTCAACTCCTGTTATGCTGGTGAATGAGGACCCAAAAGCGACGTAATAGAAACAGAGTCTTTATTCCAGTATCAAACAAACAATGATTCTCCTGGATATATCAAAGGTAAATCCAAAACAGGAAACTGAAATCTCTCGTCAGTAGAGAGGAACGACTGGAGACGCGACCACAGCTGCAGGTGCGTTCAGGAAGGCACAGGCCGTAGCTGACATAGACACCTGCTCACACGCAGCATCTGAGAAGGCAAAAACACGACAGACGGAACAAGGAACACGGACAGCAAACATCAAACAAGAATCCGACAAGGACAGAAGCGGAAAACAGAGGGAGAAATAGGGACTCTAATCAGAGGGCAAAATAGGGGACAGGTGTGAAAGAGTAAATGAGGTCTTAGGAGAATGAGAAACAGCTGGGAGCAGGAACGGAACGATAGAGAGAGAGAGCGGAGAGGAGAAGAGGAGGAGAGAGAGAGAGAGAAAGAGGGAAAGACCTAATAAGACCAGCAGAGGGAAGCACAGACAAAGAACATGACAATATCATACAAAAGAACTGACAGTCCCCCCCACTCACCGAGCCGCTCTCTGGCGCACTCGAGGAGGAACCCTGGCAACGAAGGAAATCATCAATCAACGCACGGTCCAGCACGTCCCGAGATGGAACCCAACTCCTCTCCTCAGGACCGTAACCCTCCCAATCCACTAAGTACGTGACACGTCCCCGAGAACGCATGTCCATGATCTTCCGTACCTTAGGAGCGCCCTCGACAAGGACGGGGGGGGGGGGGAGGGAAGAAACGGGGGCGCGAAGAAAAGGCTTGACACAAGAGACATGGAAGACAGGGTGGACGCGACGAAGATGTCGCGAGAAGCAGTCGCACAGCGACAGGATTGACGACCTGAGAGACACGGAACGGACCAATGACCGCGGAGTCAACTTGCGAGAAGCTGTCGTAAGGGAAGGTTACGTGAAAGCCACACTCTCTGACCGCGACAATACCTAGGACTCTAATCCTACGTTTATTGGCGCTCTCACAGTCTGCGCCCTGTAACGGCAAAGTGCAGACCTGACCCTCCTCCGAGTGCGCTCACAACGTTGGACAAAAGCCTGAGCGGAAACGCTGACTCGGCGAGCTGGGACGAGAACAGAGGAA
>NC_036859.1:9049533-9133639 GCF_002910315.2 Salvelinus sp. IW2-2015 | reverse complement strand
ATGACATAATAGCCAGGGATTGACCCAAAACAACAGGTGTAAAAGGTGAACGAAAAATCAAAAAGGAAATGGTCTCACTGTGGTTACCAGATACTGTGAGGGTAAAGGTAGTGTCTCACATCTGATACTGGGGAGAAGACTACCATCTAAGGCGAACATGGGCGTGGGTTCCCTAACTGTCTGAGAGGAATTGTCAGTTTCCGAGCCCATGCTTCGTCCATAAAACAACCCTAGCCCCAGAGTCTATCAAGGCACTGCAGGAAGCAGCCGAACCGGTCCAGCGTAGATGGACCGACAAGGTAGTACAGGATCTTGATGGAGAGACCTGAGTAGTAGCGGTCACCAGTAGCCCTCCGCTTACTGATGAGCTCTGGCTTTTACTGGACATGACATGACAAAATGTCCAGCAGAACCGCAATAGAGGCAAAGGCGGTTGGTGATCTCCGTCCCTCTCCTTAGTCGAGATGCGAATACCTCCCAGCTGCATGGGCTCAGTCTCTGAGCGGTGGGAGGAGATGGTTGAGATGCGGAGAGGGGAAACACCGTTAACGCGAGCTCTCTTCCACGAGCTCGGTACGAAATCTACCCGTCGTTCTATGCGGATGGCGAGTGCAATCAAAGAGTCCCGCTGAAGGAACCTCCCGGAGAGAATCTCATCCTTAACCTCAGCGTGGAGTCTCCGCAGCACGCCGTCTCAGAGAGCAGCAGCAGGCCAGGCAGATCCAGTCACTGGATGCAGCAAGAGTGCGAATCTAAAGTAATCCGTTATGGATCGATCACCTTGACATAGGAAACCAGGGCCCTGGAAGCCTCCTTCCCAAAAACTGAACGATCAAAAACCCGTATCATCTCCTCTTTAAAGCTCTGATAAACGTTAGAACACTCAGCCCTTGCCTCCCAGATAGCTGTGCCCCACTCCCGAGCCCGACCAGTAAGGAGTGATATGACGTAAGCGATCCGAGCTCTCTCTCTTGAGTACGTGTTGGGCTGGAGAGAGACACAATATCACACTGGGTGAAAGGAGCGACACTCAGTGGGCTGCCCAGAGTAAATGGTGGGTTATTAACCCTAGGTTCCGGAGACTCGGAAGACCAGGAAGTAGCTGGTGGCACGAGACGAAGACTCAGAAACTGTCCAGAGAGATCGGAGACCTGAGCGGCCAGGGTCTCAACGGCATGACGAGCAGCAAACAATTCCTGCTCGTGTCTGCCGAGCATTGCTCCCTGGAACTCGACGGCAGTGTTGAGAGAATCCATAGTCGCTGGGTCCATCTTGGTCGGATTCTTCTGTATTGCTGCGTGAATGAGGACCCAAAAGCGACGTAATAGAAACAGAGTCTTTATTCCAGTATCAAAAACAATGATTCTCCTGGATATATCAAAGTAAATCCAAAACAGGAAACTGAAATCCTCTCGTCAGTAGAGAGGAACGACTGGAGACGCGACCACAGACTGCAGGTCGCTTCAGGAAGGCACAGGCCGTAGCTGACATAGACACCTGCTCCACGCAGCATCTGAAGAAGGCAAAAACACGACAGGACGGACAAGGACACAGGACAGCAAACATCAAACAAGAATCCGACAAGGACAGAAGCGGAAAACAGAGGGAGAAATAGGGACTCTAATCAGAGGGCAAAATAGGGGACAGGTGTGAAAGAGTAAATGAGGTCGTTAGGAGAATGAGAAACAGCTGGGAGCAGGAACGGAACGATAGAGAGAGAGAGCGGGAGAGGGAGAGAGGGAGGAGGAGAGAGAGAGAGAGAAAGAGGGAAAGAACCTAATAAGACCAGCAGAGGGAAGCACAGGGACAAGACATGATGATCAAAGACAAAACATGACAACTCCTGCCAGTGGAGGGCTTTTTATTCTTGTTGAAATGTTTGCTTTCACATGTTGAAATGCACATGTGTTCAATCTACATGACATTTAATACTGAAATAATTGCTAGCGTTTCATCATTCCATCCCGTACATTTATTGCTTCAGGTGTGATACGTGTATGATACATTTTCATTTAGCCAACCATTACTTACCCTGCTCGGAGTGGACGCAATGTTTATAGTGCACATCAATGTTTGCAAGACTCATGAGGTAGAATTTCTGTTTATGTAATTCAATGTATGGTTTCCTTTGGTCATGTTTTCTGTTAGGACACACGGACCTCTGACATCTGTTAATTGTTTTGTGGGTAATAGGAGCGCAGGCCTCGGTGCGCATAGAACGCTTTGGCGTCAGAATGTTTAATAAGAGAATCATTGTCATGTATGAGTAGTGATGAAATGGCATTCAAAATAATGACGTCTGATTTAAGAGATGGAGCAATGGATGTGAGAATTGCCTTTTACATTGTAGAACCAGTTTATCGGTTGTAATTGTGTGGTCCTTGGGGCCAAGTGCTTATATTATGTAGGCCTAGTGGTTTGAGCTCATGTTGGACAGATTCGATTTGGTTTCTCACAGGGAAGCTGTACAGTCTTGCCCTTTAACTTTTTCCGATCAGATAGCCTCTCATGCTTAACATGTCTAAACTCATAAACTGAACAAGTTCCACAGGCATGTGATTAACAGAAATGGAATAATGTGTCCCTGAACAAAGGGGGGATCAAAATCAAAAGTAACAGTCAGTATCTGGTGTGGCCACCAGCTGCATTAAGTACTGCAGTGCATCTCCTCCTCATGGACTGCACCAGGGATATTCTCTTGAGTGTACGAATTTGACACTTTTGGGTGGGGGAGGGGTATGGAATATTTTTAGGAATTTAGTGAAGTATGTTGTCAAATATAAATCGTTAAGTACAGACACTCCAAAATAACTACTTTAGTTTTACTTTAAAGTATTTGTACTTAAGTACTTTACACCCCTGTGAAATCCCCTGGTGAAATGGTGTTCCTTGTAACATGTTAAATCTTGGCTCAGCAGTGCTGACATAGGATCAGTTTTGCCTTAGATATTTTTTAAGTACGAGCCCTGGTTCTGTAACTGGGTGTTGGAAGACTATTGGCAATTGCTATTCTTTAAAATGCTGAACAGTTGTCGTCTGTTTCAGGAGACCCTCAAACAGGAGCAGTCGAGGCTCCAGCACATCCTCTCCACCCAGAAGTTCACCCCTGCATACATTGAGTTGGTTAACTGAGACAAGGGAGCTGCATCAGACCAAGAGCCTGGAGCTGGCTCAGCAATACATGTGGAAAGAGATTGCTCTGGCCAAGGTCAAAGAGACGGGAAGTGAAGAGAATGTTAGAGTGGCTACTTAACTTGGGTGCATTCATTAGGACATGCTCCTGAAAGTTTTGCAACAGGAAATTCACAACTTTTTTCTCTTCCAATTTAGTCTGTTTTCCTGCCATTTGGTGCCTAATGAAAATGACCCTGGTGTTGCCCAATGCTTATACAAAATACGTAATCGGTATGATTTAATATTCTCCCATCTTGTTTAGGCTGAAGCGACGCTAACCGCGTACAACAAGCTGGCCTACAAACTGAAGCTCATAACTGACTTTGAGATCAGGACCATGACAGAATACAAGCCATCGACTATGGTTCAATACAGAACAGATTCAAGTGTGATTATTTTGCTCACTTTTTTACACCCCTTTTGGGCACTGCGTAGGACCAGAAGCTGTTTTGTTTATTTTACAGAATCCACTGTAGAAAATGATCACTGACCTGGAAGAAGAGTGTAGTCGGCTGACACTGACACTGTTCCGGAACAGTCTGTGGAACAGGTATGAGACCAGTCTGTAACATTTTTGGTTTAAGATGGAACATGCATGTTTCTTCTATTGGTCTGCTTTCAATTCATCTCTTTCTCAGTGCATCACTATCTTGTTATTGTTATTGGCACGAAGTCACTTTGTTTTGGTTTTGTGTTTACTGATCGGTAAGGGTTCGACTGACGGATTGAAGGTGTGTGGAGATGGAATACTGTAAAAATACAGCATGTGAGATGTATTTACATAGGTTGCTAGTCATTTATACCTCAAAATATTGCAACAATTCAGAATTAGAGGTGAGCTGCTGCATACACTTCGAGCTGGTTTTCCAGACCCAGATTAAGCCTAGACTAGTCCTTGACTAAAAATCCTTATTTAAAAAAAAAATGGAAAATCAGTATTGAAAGTGTTTATAGACCAGGATAAAGCTACATTTCGGTCTGGGAGACCAGTGAATATATGAGGTGCCCTACTGGCAGGGCCGGTAGAGCTACGTTGGCAAAACCGGGCAGGGTAATTCATATACCATTGTGTTATGTTTATGGGAAAACAAAACTGTGGGGCATAAATTCTATCTGGGGGGGTCCATGCCTGGCTTTGCCACCCCGTAGAGCCAGCTCTGATTAGACCTACTTCCTTTCAACACTAGAGTGGAAGCATTTAATATACACACACCCACACATGCCATGTTGGAAGCTTTACACATGCATGAGCCCATATAAACATGTGCACGAATGCACACACACACACACACACACCGCTGACATAAGGCAATTGACATAAAGTAGATACCACGTGCGCCCTGCACACACACACACACTCTAACGCACAAGCATGCATGCATGTGCACACACACAAAGAGAGAGTGGTGGGGGGTGACAGTGGCAGATGGGTTATATTGGCGAGGCACTTGACATGGTTGTGTAAACACCAGAAGGCTCATAATGAGTTTATATGACCCTGTGTACCACAGAGTACCATAGTGCGCTATCTCTCTCTCTCTCTCCCCTCCACACCTGGGTATGTTGTTTGTGTTCTTAAGGGTTTCCTTAACAACAGGTGAATCTCATGATCCCAGACTGCCACTGGATTAGTGAGGATCAAACAGAGGATAGAGAGAGGGAGTGATATGGAGATACAGGAAGGTCAGCAGTAGGAGGGGGGATGGAGGGAGAAAATCAAGTGAAACATAATCTGGGAAAGTGAGCGGTGAGAGACGGGAGATAGAAAGGTCAGTGTGTGGGGGGATGCAGGAAGGAATGGGGAAAAAGTAGAAGGGATAGAGAAAGAACAAAGGAGGTTTTCACAGTGGGTAAGATAGAGAGTAGAGAGAGGTGGACAACATGAAAATAGGAGATGGAGGACTATCCTCTCTCTCAGTAACTGTCAATGAAACTGTTAATATAATGTTTTATTGAGGTCAGACAGTGAGATATTGTACGTCAGATTCAGACCACTGCCTTCCCAACTAGCACATAACGTTCTGAGAGCTTGGTGAGAGCATGGTTTTCCTATGATTATTTATTGCATACAACCTTGCCACAAATATCTGGGAATGGTGCAGGCTAGCTGATTTGCTTTGGATTATTCTCTGCACATTTAACAAACCTGACAAAAAAAGTTGTTTAGCTCTTTCAGCTAGGGGGCACTATTTTTATGTTTGGAAAAATAACGTTCCCAAGGTAAACGGACTATTTCTCAGGCCCAGATGCTAGAATATGCATATAATTGACAGATTAGGATAGAAAACACTCTAAAGTTTCCAAAACTGTCAAAATATTTTCTGTGAGTATAACAGAACTGATTTTGCAGGCGAAAACCTGAGGAAATCCAACCCGGAAGTGCCTTTTATTTGGAAAAATCCCTGTTCCATTGCCTGCCCCTCCTCCATTTAAAGGGGTATCAACCAGATTCCTTTCCCAATGGCTTCCTCAGGCTGTGACCAGGCTTTAGACATAGTTTCAAGCTTTTATTTTGAAAAATGAGCGAGATTTATCAAAATGTGTCAGGTGTCCTTTGATTAGTTCATGCGCCCAAGAGTTGTAGCTCGACATTTTCTTTCTCTGTAGTATTGAATAGTTTACCGTCCGGTTGAAATATTATCGATTATGTATGTTAAAAACAACCTGAGGATTGATTATAAAAAACGTTTGACATGTTTCTACGAACATTACAGATACTTTTTGGAATTTTCGTCTGCCCTTCAGGACCGGAACGAGCCTGTGGTTTTCTGAACATAACGCGCAAACCAAATGGCGGTTTTTGGTTATAAAACTAATCTTTATCGAACAAAAATAACATTTATTGTGTAACTGGGAGTCTCGTGAGTGCAAACATCCGAAGATTATCAAAGGTAAGCGATTAATTGTATTGCTTTTCTGACTTTCGTGACCAAGCTAATTTGAGGCTAGCTGTTCTTACTGTTTTGTCTAGTGATTGATAAACTCACAAACGTTTGGATTGCTGTCACGCCCTGGCCTTAGTTATCTTTGTTTTCTTTATTATTTTAGTTAGGTCAGGGTGTGACATGGGATGTTTGTGTGTTTTTTGTCTAGTCTAGGGTGTGTGTATTGTCTAGGYGMTTTTGTAGAGTTCATGGGGTTGTGTTCAGTGTAGGTGTTTATGTAAGTCTATGGTTGCCTGGATTGGTTCTCAATTAGAGACAGCTGTCTATCGTTGTCTCTGATTGAGAGTCATATTTAGGCAGCCATAGGCATTAGGTAGGTTGTGGGTAATTGTCTATGTCTTGACGTTAGTTGCTTGTGTCTGCACTTTCGTATTATAGCTTCACGGTCGTTTTGTTGTTTTGTCTACTTTGTATTAGTGTTCGTTTCATCTTCTAATAAAAGAAGATGTATTTATATCACGCTGCGCCTTGGTCCTCTCTTTCACATAATGACGATCGTGACAATTGCTTTCGCTGTAAAGCATATTTTCAAAATCTGACACGATAGGTGGATTAACAACAAGCAAAGCTGTGTTTTGGTATATTTCACTTGTGATTTCATGATTATAAATATTTTTGGCGCTCTGCAATTCAGCGGTTGTTTACGAAAATTATCCCGCTAAAGGGATCCGTGTGTCAAGAGGTTAACTTGGTATTTCATTACTTTCACAGAATGTTTCCTAAAAGGTCAAACATGGTTCGAGGCAGTGGTGTAAAGTACTTAATAAGTAAAAATACTTTAAAGTACTACTTAAGTCATTTTTTGGGGTATCTGTACTTTAATTTACTATTTCTATTTTTGACAACTTTTACTTCACTACATTCCTAAAGAAAATATTTTACTTTTTACTCCATAGATTTTCCCTGACAACCCAAAGTACTCCTTACATTTTGAATGCTTAGCAGCACAGGAAAATTCACGCACTTATCAAGAGAACAAGTTGTCCTCCCTTCTGCCTATGTTCTGGCGGACTCACTAAACACATGCATCTTTTATAAATAATGTCTGAGTGTTGGAGTGTGAATCTGGCTATCCGTATGTTTTAAAAACAAGAACATGGTGCCGTCCGCTTTGCCTAATATAAGGAATTTTATACTTAAGTATATTTTAGCAATTACATTTACTTTTGATACTTAAGTATATTTTTTGGCCCTTCCTCTGACACCGCCTGGTATAGAGGTCCTGGATAGCAGGAAGCTTGGCCCCAGTGATGTACTGGGCCGGGCCGTACGCACTACCCTCTGTAGAGCCTTGTGGTTGGAGGCCGAGCAGTTGCCATACCAGGCGGTGATGCAACCAGTCAGGATGCTCTCGATGGTGCAGCTGTAGAACTTCTTGAGGATCTGAGGACCCATGCCAAAACTGAAGGGGAATAGGCGTTGTCGTGCCATCTTCACGACTGTCTTGGTGTGTTTGGACCATGATAGTTTTTTGGTGATGTGGACAGCAAGGAACTTGAAGCTCTCAACCTGCTCCACTACAGCCCAATCGATGAGAAGGGGGGCGTGCTCGGTCCTCCCTTTTCTGTAGTCCACAATAATCTCCTTTGTCTTGATCATGTTGAGGGAGAGGTTGTTATCCTGGTACCACACAGCCAGGTCTCTGACCTCCTCCCTATAGGCTGTCTCATCGTTGTCAGTGATCAGGCCTACCACTGTTGTGTCGTCGGAAAACTTAATGATGGTGTTAGAGTTGTGCTTGGCCATGCAGTCATGGGTGAACAGGGAGTACAGGAGGGGAATGAGATCTCACCCCTGAGGGGCCACCGTGTTGAGGGTCAGCGTGGCAGATGTGGTGTTACCTACCCTTACCACCTGGGGCAGCCCGTCAGGAGTCCAGGATCCAGTTGCAGAGGGAGGTGTTTAGTCCCAGGGTCCTTAACTTAGTGATGAGCTTTGAGGGCACTATGGTGTTGAACGCTGAGTTGTTGTCAATGAATAGCATTCTCACATATTTGTTCTTTTTGTCCAGGTGGGAAAGGGCAGTGTGGAGTGCAAGATAAATTGCATCATCTGTGGATCTGTTGGGGCGGTATGCAAATTGGAGTCGGTCTAATGTTTCAGGGATAATGGTGTTGATGTGAGCCATGACCAGCCTTTCAAAGCACTTCATGGCTACAGACGTGAGTGCTACGGGTCAGTAGTCATTTAGGCAGGTTACCTTAGTGTTCTTGGGCACAGGGACTATGGTGGTCTGCTTGAAACATGTAGGTATTACAGACTCGGTCAGGGACAGGTTGAAAATGTCAGTGAAGACACTTGCCAGTTGGTCAGCACATGCTCGGAGTACACGTCCTGGTAATCCGTCTGGTCCTGCGTCCTTGTGAATGTTGACCTGTTTACCTGTTCGGTTTCGATTATTTGGGTTGAATGGTGCAACAACACAGAATAAAATAATTAACAAAAGCCCCATGATGGTAGTGACTGTCCATTACTGCTTATCACTTATTAAGCCCAGAAAAGTAGATGCACAATTGATTATGGTGCTTAATTACTACATTTTATGCACTGAACTAATGTAGAATATTGGCCTGTTGGAAACTACAACTCCCTACTACATCGCACGGTTCAGACTGGATCTGATTTATCTCTAGAGAAACAGCGCAATGTGCACATCGAGCTCACAGAACAAAACCGAACGAAATGGAATTCAATAGCTGGAAAAATAACAGACATTTTGGTTAATCGCTCAGCACTAAAAAACATATCCGTTCCGTTCTCATCATCAGCAAAACTCACTCTATCCTCTATCTTGTTAAGTGTCCGGTGTGTATGACATGAGCCGTCCCCAGCTCGGATAGAAAGTCGCTGTGTGTAAAACCAGTCTATTAATGCCAAATAATACAGTCAGTCCACCCTCAAAACACTATCTTACTAGGGATTGTTTCGTTGTGCAGTGTACTATTTATAGCTATATACGGTATTTAGCTGCTATTTATACACTTTTTCTAAAAATTACACATCAAATAGCCCAACAATGAGAAAAGAAGTAGTCAGCCTGAGGATCAATTCAGCCACTACTTATTGTTGAACTCAGCGGGTTTTGTCTGGCTAATAGCATCCACTAATGGCCTGAAATATTCAACGTCAATTCAATTCAATCAAATTCAATCCAACTTGAGAGACTCCCCTGGTCTCCTGAAGGCCTCCTTTTTTTGTGTGCAAATGATTCACCACGGACTGTTTTCTATACTGAGTATTGCCAACCCAGACAGTCTTTCCTGAGACGTTGTGCATTATACTGTATGCCCATTGCTCTGCACACATTTAAACTCAGTCTTGAAGGATGCATGCCAAGATATACCAGAGATAAAGGACTGTTGAAATTGCGACCACACAACTCAAACACCGGTTCACCAGTATGAATGAAATCGCAAACCGCTTTTTTTCGTTCAAGCCTTCAAGAACTGTTGTCCACCAAAGATGATCATCTGTTTGCATCAGTATCCAGATGACCTGTCCCCAGAGCTTCCTATACACTTCATCTCTTTCCGTAACATGCTGAGGCCGGCAATTAAGAAGAACGGGGGTTTTAATTAAAGATGTTACGGAACTGCTGTATTTGAAGCATTAGGCTCTCGGTCTGACAAGCACGTTTGAACATCTGAGTGAGCTCCACTTATTGCACATGCGCCGTCGTACCCTTGACCGATATTTGTTCACCGATATCCCCTTATACCTTCAATCATAGAAAAAGGTCTAAGGCACTTTTTCAGTCACATTCCTGACACCCAAGAAACAAACACTTAGCTTCCTAGTACATATTGACATGAAAAAAGGTATATTAATTACTTTTTAGAGTGTTACTGTCAAAATGATTGATTAAATAAATAGAAAATAGACATCGATTGCAGGCACACGGGCCCCCAGAGCTCGTGTGCCCCCCTCCCCCCACCCCTTTTGGTGGGGAGTGTGTGTGTGTGTGTGTGAGAGAGAGATAGTGGGAAGCGAGTGAGGGAGGATGTAGGGCAGGACGCAGGTGTGTGCCCTCTTCTCTCTCTCTCTCTCTCTGTCTCTTTATGCAGCAAAGCCACTGATGGTGAAAGGATGACTTCTCCCTGGAGCAGGACCCTGGCCACAGTGAGTGTGACACACGTCTTTAAAGAAAGGTTTTCTCTGCTTACTGCTGCTGTCCTTCACTGACCCCTTTTCTGTTTAGCAATCTTCCTACTGTCGTTTCAGTATGCAGACTCTTGTCTTAATATTCAGTTAAGTTTCCAGCTAGGGCGTTATAGTGATTGAAGACATAATTATATAATGTCATGTAATGGTTAGGGAATTTAATAAGAGCCAATTCCCCTTGGATTATTGGTGCAAAGTGTTAAAGAAACAATCCTGGATAAATGTATGACATTATGAACATGGATACTAAGAGGATTTAATAGCAGGCCATACATTTCTGTAATTCGGTTCAGCTGGAGGTCAATGTGTCTAAAATAATGCACAATTAGTTTATCCTTCTGTTTCCCATTAGCTACGTTTATATTGCTCGTAAATTCTCATGTGCTGCTGTCTTCGTCCCTCTTTTCACCTCATTCCATGTCTTCTCTGTCCTATATTTGGCCACTTCTGTCTCTCTTTCCTTCACTCTCTCTGTAATGTTTGCAGTGTGTTTCACACATTGGTTGAATGGGGAAAGGTACGTATTAAATATGATATAGACACATTCACAGTATTTTTGTCAGCAGCTGCATCCCAGTGTAACGTTCAGATTGAGGCGCTGTAATGATTATTTTCTCTGAGGTGGTTCAGCATCATTTACTAGCATCTCTTTAATGTACATTTATTCAAGCAGAGATACAATGTATCTGTATGTATGGATCTGCCTACAGCGTATCATCGTTATTGAATGTACATGGAGGTTGAATTTGGATTTCATTGTGCCAACATATGGAACAAATACATTTAGGCCTGATCTTTTGACACATCATATCTACAGAAGGGTGATGATAAGGTGTATTCAGAATAGATAAGAATAGAGGTGTGGAGTCGGCAGGGCCACTAAAAGTATTTGTATAAATGACTGGTGTGGATGGAAAGCTCTGTATGAGCTATTTACTTTGGGCTATTTTTTGGACTTTTATTTCCATTTTAGTCATTTAGCAGACACTCTTATCTAGAGCATTTAGGGTTAAATGTCTCCCTCAATGGCACATGGATAGACTTTTTACCGGGTCGGCTCGGGGATTCGAACCAGAGACCTGTCGGTTACTGGCCCAACCGCTCTTAATCGCTAGGCTACCTGCCACCCAACAAACAACAACTTTCCAAATGTCAAGCCCTAGATAGAGTAGTTCACTTCACCCGTCAAGCTGACAAGGTGGTGTACCACAGTCACAGTCTGTTCCCAGCGGTCAGCTCGTTCCTGTTCCCTTCCTCACCTTGCATCTCATTCAGACAGACAATGCTGTGATGCTGATGAGGGGTCTGAACACTGTGTGTCAGTGCTGTTGCTGCACTGCTGCTTCCCCTGAGAGCAGATGTGATGTCTTTTTCAGTTTGTGTGACGACGTGTGCTGGCCTGTGTTGAATCTATGCTCTTAAGGTGTGCTCTCCCCAGAGAGAAAGAGAGAGAGAGAGATAGAGACAGAGTACATGTCGCCACACAAAATGACATCATGTCTGCTCTCAGGGGAAGCGGCACAGGACTGACACAGACTGTTCAGACTACCCATCAGCGTTGTGTGTCTGAACGAGATGACTTGGCCTGCCAGCCTGGTTCTGAGTCATCCCAGCCTGGTTCTGAGTCATCACAGCTGCCAGTTTAAGGGGAGGCCCAGTGAATTATGCAGGCAGGTGATTCACCAACTCAGCACCAGACAAACATAAACTATTAATAGATTAATAATAAAAGGGATATAATAACATAAATTATTAAAACATCTTATTCATCCCTCAAATCAATTTGTGTGCCTTTCTAATTATGTGCATCCCTCTTTCCCACCTTCCTCTCTCAGTCCATCCCCAACGGGAGCAGCTAGATCATACTTCTGTTTCCTCCATCCCTCTCCCACCACCATGCCGGCCATAGTGAACCTGCTCTTCAATACGGTGTCTACCAACACCACCATCTCCTTCTCCCTGGTGCTGCCTCTGGTCAGCGTCCTCTCCCTCCTGGTGGGGGTCGGAGGTCACCTACTCATGTGGCTGGTGCTGATGCGTAACCCTCGGCGACGCTCCAAACCTAGCTCCGTGCTGCTCCTCAACTTGAGCCTGGCTGACATGGGCGCCCTGCTCACCCTGCCCTGCGTCCTACTCAGCGCCAGCTCCCAGGACTGGCAGCTAGGGGGCGGTATCTGTGTGCTGCTGGGCTTCATGACCTCCCTGACGGCCGGAGTGGATATATTTAGTCTGGCAGCCTTGTCGGTGCTCAGGTACCGCATAGTGGCCCCACCTGCTAGACCGCCCGCCAGTCCCACACAAGTGTGAGTACGGAATTAAACCATTCATCTGCACACATTTAGGCCCACCTCAGCTATGTAACCTCCTCTCTCCCCCCTCTCTCAGAGCCGGCATCGTGGCAGTGATCTGGTTAGTCTCTGTCACCATGGCCCTTCCCAAGGTCACATACATCCAGTTTGACAGTGGCTGTACATGGTCTGTGGGGCGTGGCCAGTGGCTGGGCTTCCTGGTGCCAGCCTTCCTGGTCTACTACGTGGCTCCGCTCCTCTGCATTGCCCTCAACTGTGGCCTCATCATCACCCATCTCCACCGCTGCCGGGGTACGCTGACCGCAGACCGCCGCAACAAGAAGGCCACGGCGCTCCTGATTGGCTCCACACTGGTCTTCGCCATCAGCTGGCTGCCCTACTACGCCCTGGAGTTTGTCAATGTCATGTTCCCTTACGTCAGCTTCGTTGCCTCGCCTATCAGTCAACAACCCTCCTCCTCCCTCAACTCGTCCGCGTCCCTGTCCCCACCCACAGAGGGGGACACGGAGGTGTCTCTCCTCTGGGAGGTGGCATCCCTGTCGGCCATCTTGTTGGTGTGTTTGGCGCCCTGCTGGAACCCGCCCCTCTACTTCCTGTTGTCTCGCCCGGCGGTGCGTCAGCTCCGTGCCCTCCTGCCGTCGCTGAGGAAATGCTTGGGAAGCCTGCGACCACCTATCACCCCCGCGCCACCACAACGTTTTCCTCACCTCCGCCCTCTTCCTACTTTGTAACTACACACCACACCTTGCCACTCAGGCTGATCCAGTGAGATGAACACGCACGCACAAACGCACACACGCAATTATTCAACAGATTGTGATTACATACACTCAGTGTACAAAACATTAGGAACACCTGCTCTTTCCATGACATAGACTGACCAGGTGAATCGAGGTGAAAGTTATGGTCCCTTATTGATGTCACTTGTCAAATCCACTTCAGTCAGTGTAGAAGGGGAATGGGAGGAGACAGGTTAAAGCGTCATAAATGTGAAGGTGTGTCATAAAAGCAGAGGCTTAGAATCTTACAATCTTAGGTTTCGCCTTGCAAGTGTCACTTAGCAACTCATACTCCTCACACATAGAGGAATCAAATAAAATCAAATTGTATTGGTATCATACAAATGGTTAGCAGATGTTTAATGTGAGTGTAGAGAAATGCTTGTGCGTCTAGTTCCGACAGTGCAGTAATATCTAACAAGTAATCTAACAAGGAGAGACTAGGTGGGGGGCTGGCAGAGAGACGGAGAGGATAAGAAAAGGAAGAGAGCATAACCAAGACACAGATTCAAGGGTCCTGATCAAGCGGCGTGTGTGTGTGTGTGTGTGTGTGTGTGTGTGTGTGGGGAAAAAATTACATTAATGAAGGCAAAAGGGGGTGAAATATTGTTAGTGTTTCTCCCACAGAGAAAACAACAACATGATTGACAGGTGAGACCCATTTATGCCATTAGTAATTGAACAACATGGTTAATATTCTAAACATGCCTCCCAAATAGGGGAGAGTGAGGTATGTTGAGCCATTTTTTACACTCAGCATCACTACATCAATGGAAATGTAGTATTCCTTCAACAACAAAAAATACCTATATATTTCAGAATGTTGTCTATCCCTGGAAATAATCATGTACACATAACAGTTTTAAAAACATAGCTTGCCCTAAAAATAGGGACAGGGTAAGCCTTGGGGTAAGTGGGTGATGTTGTCTTGTGACAGTGGGTGGTAGTGGTAGGCCTGGTAAGTTTCATTCTTGGAATGAGGGTGTGGTATATTGTATATCTTAAACGTACGCCTACATTCAGATATAGATGCCTCTGTTCAATATCACTTACTCTCCCATATCTTTTCCAGTTGTCGGGGACAGGGATGATGTTTCGATGTGCCAATTCGTAGGCATGTTCTCTGCATTTGAGACTACTAAGCCCATGAAACTGGTGTGCAAAATACTCGATACGTTTAAGCAATCTCAGACTCCAGGTCATCAGATAAGACCTTGTGTGCTACTCTATCGTAGCCTCTCTTTCGAAGAGGTACATGTTTGTTTTTTTTGCAGTAACTTCTTTGTGGTTGTAATATTGCAAATGGCCGTGGCAGTTTCAGAACGAAGGACGTCGTCTTCAATTGCATGCTGTGCATAATCTTAAGGGGAAAATATTGTGTTTTAATTTACAGTATAAGAGTTAAGAGCTATGAATCCAGTGTTCATGTGACTGTTCAATACGTAAACAAAAGGAAAAATAAAATGTGCCTTTGAATGTATTATTGACTAAATAAACTATTCTAAATCTGTTTGAAATGTTACTTTCGAGACTGGCTTGCACATAACACATATTTGTCATGCTTTATACATTGGAGTTCTCTCTAAACCAATCCAGGCCAGTAACCTTTTGGCCATTCCACTAGAACAGTGTTCTCTCTGGGGATTTGAACCAGCAACCCACTGTAACAGCTCATTTCCCCTCCACTCCATCTCACTTCAGGGACCTACACTGCCCAATATATAGGCATGACCTATCCAAGCACTGCATATAGAATCAACTGAAATCCCTGTGGAGCTTTCAATGAACACAGAACAAGATGGCAGTAAAGTGAGCAGTGGATAAGGAAGATATACAGCATATAGCACAGGAGGCCCCTTAATTAGGGAGGACGGGCTAGTTGCAATGGCCGGAGCGGAATCAGTGGAATGGTATCAAGTACATTAAACACACGGTTTCCATGGTTTCCAGCTGTTTGATGTCATTCCATTCACTCCATTCCATACATTATCATGAGCCGTCCTCCCCTCAGCAGCCTCCTGTGGTATAGAGAGTGAGGTTGGTGTTCAGAATAAAATAAGAACTCCCCTCTAGTAGCTAGGTTCTGTATTACATCATATCCACTGGTTTACTGCAGGAAATATAGACCCATAACCCCATTACTAAGCCCTATGACAGACAGGCAACACACAGAGGACAGACACACACACATAAGCACTTACACGCACACAAGCAAGAACGCGCATGCACACACAAACAGCATGTCATATAGGCTATTTGAGGGCTTTCAGTCGGCATGGTAACCTTGATGAAAGACTACCTCGACTTATGAGTGCTGATAGAAAGTGTCTTGTTTTTATCTGGAGCTTGAACAAAATCACCTGTATTTTCCAGGGACAGGAGGAGCAATCCGATCAACACGCGTGGGTCTGTTCTAATAACACAGCACAAAGGGCATCCCATCTATTTAAAGTGGCTTGGTTTGACAAACAGAGGTAATTGGATTTGAATGTTAGGCAATTCATATGGAGAGACAGCAAAAGTCTGTTAACATTCATTGGGAAGTTCAAATTCATTGGGGAAGATTGGAATCACTTGAACTCCCGGCTGATTAGATAGGCTAATCGGTTGTTTTGCATCAGGCTGAGAGAGTGCGTGTGTGTGTGCGTGTGTGTGTGCGTGTGTGCGTGTGTGCATCAGTGTACGCGTGTGTGCGCTTGGCGTGCGTGTTTCAGTTGCACTGAAATTCAGTCTAACAGCGCAATGACATGGAAAACGTACTTACAAACAGGGCCAGCTCCAGGCATAAGCGACATAAGCTCAGTCGGGGTCTTACTGTTGAGAGTTAGAATAGTAGAATACACAAGGTGCAAGTTCAAAATTCGGTTGTGTATTAGCAGTTTTTCAGCAGTCACTCAATTAGCCATGTCAGCTAACAATTTCTAGATGGGTAAATTAGTCTAGCCAGTTATCTAAACTTGTTGCAATCATGGACGAATAGCGACCGGGCCCAGGGGCCCTGACCTCCAGGGGTCCTGACCTCCAGGGGTCCCCTGTTGATTTTGTTATCTCTCATTCAGATATCATTCATTCAATCAATAAAATGTATTTATATAGCCATTTTTACATCAGCAGATGTCACAAAGTGCTTATACAGAAACCCAGACTAAAACCCCAAACAGCAAGTAATACAAATGTAAAAGCATGGTGGCTAGGAAAAACTCCCAAGAAAGGCAGGAACCTAGGTTGAAACCTAGAGAGGAACCAGGCTCTGATGGGTGGCCAGTCCTCTTCTTGCTGTGCCGGATGGAGATTATAAGAGTACACAGCCATTAAGGCCAGATTGTTCTTAAAGATGTTTAAATGTTCTTAGATGACCAGCAGGGTCAAATAATACTCAAAGTGGTTGTAGACGGTGCAACAGGTCAGTACCTCAGGAGTAAATGTCAGTTGGCTTTTCATAGCCGAGCATTCAGAGGTCGAGACAGCAGGTACGGTAGAGAGAGAGAGAGAGAGAGAGAGAGAGAGAGAGAGAGAGAGAGAGAGAGAGAGGGAGAGTTGAAAACAGCAGGTCAGGGACAAGGTAGCACGTCCATTGAACAGGTCAGGTTTCCATAGCCGCAGGCAGAACAGTTGAAATTGGAGCAGCAGCACGAACAGGAGTCATCAGGCCAGGTAGTCCTGATGCATGGACCTAGGGCTCAGGTCCTCCAGGAGGGGAGGGAGAGAGGGAGAGAGGGAGGATACTTAAATTCACACAGGACACCAGATAAGACAGGAGAATTACACCAGATATAACAGACTGACCCTAGCCCCCCGACACATAGACTATTACAGCATAGATACTGTAGGCTGAGGCTGAGACGGGGGGGGGGGGGCACACACTGTGGCCCCGTCCGACGATACTCCCAGACATGGCCAACCAGGCAGGATATAACCCCACTCACGTTACCAAAGAACAGACCACCAACTTACTACCCTGAGACAAGGCTGAGTATAGTCCACAAATATCTCCTCCACCACATGAGCCCGAGGGGGCGCAAAACCAGACAGGAAGATCACATCTGTGACTCAACCCACTCAAGTGACGCACACCTCCTAGGGACGGCATGGAAGAGCACTAGTAAGCCAGTGACTCAGCCCCCGTAATAGGGTCAGGTGCAGAGAATCCCAGTGGAGAGAGGGAGGCCGGCCAGGCAGAGACAGCAAGGGCGGTTCGCCGCTCCAGCGCCTTGCCGTTCACCTTCCTACCCCGGGGACAGACTACACTCAATCATAGCACATACTGAAGAGATGAGTCTTCAGTAAAGACTTAAAGGTCGAAACGGAGTCTGTGTCTCTCACATTGATAGGCAGACCATTCCCCCAAAATGGAGATCTATAGGAGAAAGCCCTGCCTCCAGCTGTTTGCTTAGAAATTCTAGGGACAATAAGCAGGCCTACTTCTTGTGACCATAGCGTACGTGTAGGTATGTACTGCAGGACCAAATCGGAGAGATAGGAAGGAGCAAGTCCATGTAATGCTTTGTAGGTTAACAGTAAAACCTTGAAATCAGCCATATCCTTAACAGGAAACCGTTGTGGAAAGGCTAGCACTGGGGTAATAAGATCAACTTTGTTGGTTCTAGTCAAGATTCTAGCAGCCATGTTTTGCACTAAATTAAGTTTATTTAGTGCTTTATCCGGGTAGCCGGAAAGTAGAGCATTGCAGTAGTCTAATCTAGAAGCGACAAAAGCATGGATTCACTTTTCTGCATCATTTTTTAACAAAGAGTTTCTGATTTTTGCAATGTTACGAAGATGGTAAAAAGCTGCCCTTGAAATATTCTTGATAATTTCGTCAAAGCAGAGATCAAGGTCCAGAGTAACGCCAAGGTCCTTCACAGTTTTATTTGAGACAACTGTATAACCATCCAGATGAATTGTCAGATCCAACAGCAGATCTCTTTGTTTCTTGGGACCTCGAACTAGCATCTCTGTTTTAAAAGTAAAACATCTGCACCCATCCACTTCCATAATGTTCAATCACCAATCTGAATTGTGACCACCATCCAACAAACTCACCATGAGAAAAATAGATTGGCGAGCTGGGATGAACAGAGAAAATTGCAGTCATTTCAGTTTAGTCACAAATCTGCCCAATTTGTCACTTGACCCCTCTAACCTATTTCAGCTGGAAACATGCTGTACGCTATTGATAATCCGAGCAGCCCATTAATATGGAGCAGGCAGAATTTTGTCAGGCTGAGCTTGCCGTTAATGAGTGCAGTTATCTCAGTGATCCGTCTGCACTGTGATTCTCTCACACACACGGCTCTCGCTCTGATTGCTTGATGAGACTTAATTAAAGTCTGCAGATTAAAGCTCAGCTCCACAGGCCCATTGAGGAGTGCTAGCTCGTCTCCCAGTCCCCATTCAGTCCTCATTCAGTCCCCATTCAGTCCCCATTCAGTCCCCATTCAGTCCTCATTCAGTCCTCATTCAGTCCTCATTCAGTCCGCATCAGTCTTCCTCTAACCAGTACATGCTACCTAGCTGCCACTGAGGTTGGGGCCCAGACAGAGAGATAGACAGATACAGGAAATGTCTTTATCAGCAACGTGAGTATGTAACAATCAACCACAAGGAGCGACTAGGGCTCTTGTTCATTATCCCCGGGGTGTAGTGAGTGTGTTGGAGGTGGTTCAGTGAAACGTTGTTCATGTGATGAGTAACTTAACCTCACCTGAGACCTATACAGACCTGTGTTAGCTCCCAGAGAAAATGCCTGCAGGCTTTAGCTTAGTGGGCTAATACAGTCTTAAGGTACATAGACAACCCGGTCTAATAACCAGCCAGATACAGGATCATCACAGATACAGGGTGAGTCATGGGAGTACAAACCACTATAAGGTTATAAGGTCATGGACAGACCCTTGTAGTTAAGCCCCTGAATGACACAGTCATAAATACTATGATCGTAAATTGATGCAGCTTCTAACATCCAACGGATGAGAACCAATAGGTTCATATGATTTCACAGTCACCATATCAGAGCAATTCCCTACATTCAGATGTTGCTTGGAGCATGAAAACGCTATTCCATTTCCATCACAAACATTCTTCAGAAAATTGTACTTTGCCTCCCTCTAGCGGCTCGAGCAATCAACGGCTGCAGATTGTTTTGGGAGAGCGGTCAGGTTGTGCCTGCTTTTTTATGCATGAGTAATGCCGGCAGTGACAGCCAAGACTTTAGTCAAGGACGCGGCCCTGATGCATATTTATTATAGTAAAATAGAGAAAGAGGAGAGAGAGAGAGCAACTCAGGTACACACTGGAGCGCATTATTGGGCGTGGGACAAGAGGAGGGGATGAGGAGGGGGCGTGCTAAAGGTTTTTTTTGGTGCGCGAGAAAAGCCGCTTATTCATAACACCCACAGAAGCAGGTGTAGGGCAGGCCACCTAGACACATGCGTTGCATTGTTCTTAAATTAAAATCTACACATCGAGACCAAGGGGTTTCCGGAGGAATTAATTGCACCGGGAAATGGTTTCGCAATGTTAATTGACATTAGATGCGCTTCTTTTGTTCACCCGCATCTATACTTCCCGTTGTGACTGTCGAGACACACTAGTTAGGTGCGATCGCAAATGACTTGACATAGATAGTGGTGGTCGCAGTTAAACACTTTCTTTCTGAAAAATAGAGGAAGAATTGAACACGATGACTGACCAGGTAAGGTGACATACCTTTTTCTTCCAGCATCACCTCGCTGTTTACGTGCGCCAAACGTTTTCTTTAAGTTCAGTAGGAGATATTGAATTATTACACACAATTGCGGTGTAGGCTACACATCCTCTTTAGTGGAAAGACTCAAGAAAAGAGCCTCGCAATAAGTAGGCTAGCATTCTAGTAGCACGCTGGCACTTTGTTTATGTTCACAACTCACTCCATCCCCCTCGTCTGTCGTCTTCAAAACATGCGGACACTCAGTTGTGAAATGTACAGTATGTAGGACCTACATCAATTAGTCTTTTTTTTCTGTTTTTTAGAATAAATGTATCTAATTAGTGTTATTATTATTATTATGTTGCAGTATAATTACTCTAAATGTGAAATTCCAACACTGCAATTGAAATGTGAACACCAGTGGGTGAAATAATAGTGGGCCTAATTTATTGCACTTTAGGGGAAACACCATAGCAGCCTAGAAGCAAGAGTAGGCTAATTGATGTTCTACAGTGATAATATTAATATAGAAATATAGCAACACAGCATTGCCTTTACTGTACTGTAATAATTGTTATTGCCTCGTTGTCTGTGTTTTACTGTTTACCCTAGTTATCACCTGTCAGTCAGTCCGGGTGAGATTAACTGATGACATGCTCCCCTCACCCTTGTCACACAATCTTCTGTGTCTTTCTTTATCCCTCCCCTGCTTCTCCTTGACCATGATTAATTAATTAGACCCTTTCAATTAGTCTAATTGGTTATGTGGCTGAGTCCAGCAGTACACTCTCTCTCCCTGTGTGTCACTGAGAGGAGTGGAGCTTCTCACTCAGCCACAGGCACACCTGCTCCTGGCTGGTTGCTGGCTCAGTGTGAGTGCTCCACCTAGACTAATTGCTGTATTAATATTGATGGAGGTCATCTGACTGACCTGGTGCTGTATACACACAGAGCGCTCCCAGCAATGCTTTTGTTTAAGGCGGACTGTTGGCAGTGTTCTCCTAAGTGTTATTGTTGAAATCAGAGGGCAGTGAAGTCTCTATACTGTGTGTGTGTGTGTGTGTGTGTGTGTGTGTGTGTGTGTGTGTGTGTGTGTGTGTGTGTGTGTGTGTGTGTGTGTGTGTGTGTGTGTGTGGCATGCAAGGATGGGAGGGAGGAGGGGTCATAGACATTCATGTTTTGACCTATTTTCTGCTAATGCATCCCAGAGTCCCGTCAGTCACTAAGCTGCACAGCAGGGTTTCCTACCGCTACACAGATGATTCAAATAATTAAAGGTGGGTTATTTGAATCAGCTGTGAAGTCATAGGGGATGGCGTATGGGAAGTCCTGCTGTACAGTACCACCCCTTTTACATAGTATATTACCTCTCTCTCTGATCTCTCTCTGTCTCTTGCTTCATCTCTCTCCCTCTCACACACACACTCTCTCTTTCTCTCTCTCCCAGTCCTTGTCTCCGTAGTAGAAGGCCTACTGTATCAACTATTTTTGTCACATGTAACACTTCCTCTCCTGTGTTAACATGCTCTCAGCTTCATTCGCATGAGGGTCATGTCCATTGGGGTGCGTACTCACTACCTTTCCTGTCTTTTACTCACTGCCATTCTTGTCTCTCTCAGTACAGTATGTTTCTCACCACCGCTCCCCCTCTGAGAAGAGGAAGCACACCTCTACCAATCAAGCACCAGCTGAGGCGGGAGGAGGCTGTATCAGAGGACCATGACTGGATACCAGGGATTGACGAACCGGCCACGCTGCCAATCAGTGACGCACTTTGCCGGGATGAATCATTTAGTCAAGCGCCGGAGGGGTATCATGGGAGTGCTATAAGGATCGTACTACTTGGGCAGAATGGGGTTGGAAAATCAGCACTCTCTCTGGCCCTGGCTGGACTGTCAGACAGCTCACTATCTGTGGACTCTGAAACAGCCTGTGGTAAAGTTATTCTGTGGTGTGTGTGTGTCGTGCGTGCTTGCGCGTTGGAGTGTGTGTGCAGTGTGCACATTGTATCTACTTTATGTCAATTACCTAATGTCAGCTGCCACAAAAGAGCAACACCAATCTGAGTCGTGATATTGAAAGTTACTTTTCCCATTTGAGTGCACTCAAGGCTGAGCGATAACAAGACCAACCACCATTCGTCAGCACTGTGTGTCATTATGCTGTCTTGAAGGTCAGGGTAATGATAACACCAGTCTTGGGCCAAATACTCAATCAATCAATCAATGCACCAGAAAAGTGATGGGCACACTGCTCTGTAGGAGGTGCTGCCAGAGACATGTCATGAAGAGGCAGTCCACACAGGATGTAGATCCTAGGCTGCTTGGAGAGTCGAGTTGTTTTCTAGTGTTTACCTCTTTCTGTAACCTCAATGTTTTTATGTGGGCCACCCTACTGTAGTCTACAATAACCTTGTTCCAGATCTGGGACAACTCCTCAGGCTGTCATTGTGTAATACCAGGTATGGGCCCAGGTTAACTGGACCAGTCAAAATGGGCTGAATGACTCCCTGTACTGTATATTCACCTCAAAGCATTTATGAGCTTGTGTTTTGAGTGTCACTATGTTGACGTGTGTGTTTGTGACGAGCATGTTTGTTTCCAGGAGAAGGCTACGAGCGCACGGTGTCAGTTGACGATGAGGAGAGTTCAGTCATCATTTATGACAACTGGAAACAGGTGAGCTATTTGTGGCACACTACACTGCCTGACTTTCTATTCATGTGTATGTGTTGTACCACCTCTCCATACTGTCTTGTCTTGGTCGGTCTGTCTCTTTCTCTCCGAATGCAATTCACTTTGCCTGTATTCCTGTTCACGCTGCTGTATTTTAAATGGAAAAGTCGTTTTTTCGAGATCTTTCAAATGCCAGGAAGAGTGTGTGGGTGCGTGCGTAGGGTTGCAGAATTCCGGGAACTTTAAATGAAAATCCTTGGGCTTCCAGAAATGCTGGTTGGAGGGTACCGGATTTCCAATTTATTCCCTCCTTATTCTGGGAATTTATTGAAAGTTGAAAGAATTTTCCAACCCTACTTGTGTGTGTGGCCACCTTGAGGCAGTGGCAGACAGGTTTTTATATTATCCCTTTTTATTTAAAAAATGGTAACTTTTACAAAAATGTTTAATTGCTTTCATTCCTGTGATTTGATGCAGATATTTGTAGGGCGGTCATGCCAGTTCTCTTCATTTACCTATTACAAACGGCATGAATGTGTGCAATCCTCTCTATAGGCACAATTTGAATGAGATGTTTTGTCGTATTCAGTGAATTTTAATGAGGCCAGAGGAGCACAGCTGCTCTAAGGCTCATCTGTGTTATGTGGTGTGTGTGTGTCACTGAGGATTTCATTATGATGAAGTACACTGTAATAGTTTAATATTAACCATGTAATGGCCTTCTGTGATGATGGTACAGTCAGTGCAGTGCTATGTATACAGCCACGTGACCTAGGGCTCAATTCAATCCGTATCGTGGAAGTTCCGCGCTATAGCACGATTGGAATTTTAAAGGTAATTTCTGTCATATGTAGCGTTTACCGTGAATGCAGACTCTGCGAACGCGGGAACATTGCCTTTACATTTCAATTGCGCTATAGCACTGAACTTCTGCGAATACGGATTGAATCGAGCCCCTAGTCTGTCTCTCTACCAGAAGTCCAGAGCCCTATGGTTTGAGGAGTTAGCTACGTAACTTTTGTCAACTCGGGATAGCAGGTCTAGCTCAGGGCTGACTCCATTTATCCTGAATGAAGTTGTCTGAGCCGAGAGTTGAGCGCCAATAAAATCAGATTCCGTCCCTCTCGCGAAGATTGCGCCATCTTCCCCTTCATTTGAGGAAGACGAGCGATTACATATTTTATTAATCACACGTTTTAAATTTTTTTTTAATAGTGTTGTTAAAATGCCTATCACATTACACATTTAGTAAAGACAGAATGCATTTGAAACTTCATGCACAGTACAACTTTTGTATGACTTAATACAACTATTGTATCGATGGGAAGAAAGAGAGGGGAAGGTGCATTGCTAAGCACACAAGACGGCATTAACCTTTTGACTGCAGTGGGCTAAATCAGGGTCACACAGAGTGATTCTTGGTAGTCTTAAAAAATCTACTTTGGAACAAAAGTATACGCCTCACTCACATGGTTATGGGCTTTAAAAAAAGAAACCTGTACCATGTCAGATCTAGAGTTTAAATATTACATTTTGAATCCCAATATGACACGTTATATACATCACAGAAGACTGGAATATGACAAAACTGTTTGACATAGAAACACTAGATTTGATTAACTATGCAATTATGAAAAGTATTCATGACATTCCACCCATGAGGCCACTAGATGGCGCGTTTGGTCATTGACTGCAGGAAAGGGATCTACCAATAAGTAATAAAATAAAGAAGGCCCTTAAAGCCTGTTTCACACACTAGCCTGCTGAATTTGCAAGATCATTGTTCTTTCACTTAGATTTTGGCACTGACTCGCTCATGGATTGAAGGTTCAGCATTGTCTCAATGAAGAGTTTGGCGTTCAACTAGCCACGTGCGACATGCACACGCAGCTACAAGCGATAGGTGGATGAGCAATATCCACCATCGTAATATGGATGAAGCCTTAGCTGGAATGTGAAGCTAACTGAAGCTGACTACCTTTACAAAAACCCTCAGTAGATCTAGCTTGCATTGTAGGATACCCCTCAGGAGTCCTCCTTGGTTTACTGAGTCTGAATTATTTAAACCTAGCTCAGGGGAACTCCATTTAAAGGCATTTCTCAATATCTTTCACTTCTTTATAACTGTCTGATCTCCCTTTCTCCAGTACCTCTCTCTCTTTCTCCTCACTATCTCTTCCCAAGTTGACCTCTTTCCTACAGCTGTGTTGTCATCTCAAAATCCATCTCCCCCTCTTTTCTCACGCCCCCCTCTCTTTCGTGTTCTCCCTGTCATACTCAGAACTGACCCCTTTTTTGTTCAAGTTAACTCTCTCTGAAAGTCAATTACATTTGTTATTCTCTGCGTGCTAATGCAAGTGCTGGTATTAAGCCATGGCAACATAAGCAAGCCAGCGGGATTTGGAGCCGCTCCAGCCCAGCAGCAGCAGAGAGCGAGAGGGGACTGGACCAGCTCCCTCTCCCCCAACACACACTCATAGACACGTACGCACGCACACACACACACGCGCACTGTCACTCAAACACACCCACCCACACCCTCCTTTCCCTGCTTATGCTTGCGCCACGACAAGCTGCCCATCAAATCAAATGACCCTTGACACTGACAGGAGCAGCAGAGTAGAGCAGTGTGTGTGTGCAGTGTGCAATGACCCCAGAGGATTTTGACTAGCTCCCGAGTCCCTAGCTAGTCCCCTTATCCATGGGTGCCCCACCCTCCCCAGGTTACCATGGTGACCAGTGGACTGAACAAATCCCCCCTCATGGGTCAAATCATGTAGAAGCATTGGGCTACAAAGCTTCTGGCTCCCCGGGGAAAACACTGGTTTTATTATAGCTTCATGTACAGTACCTCTTCATAACCAAGCTAATTATAGTCAACAAATAGATAACTACTGTATATTGTTCCTTGATTCCCAGCTGATTCACACCAGCTGCTACTCAAGTTGCAGCTTCCATGTCAAAGCAACCGAGTCTCACACTAGGCAGCCCTCACAGCCACATCATCACAGAAGATTTTACTGCGTACACACACACACACACAGCGGCTCTCCGAGTTTCTCTTCAGCTAGCCATGGGACTTGGAGTGCTGTTGACGTCAGGCAGAAGAATGGCTTAAATAAGTCATCCAGCTTCCTAAAATAGCCAGCGCATGCTTGGCTGTGACCTGACCGGCCGAGGATTTCCTCTGTACATGTTACATTTATTGTACCGTTGGTCGTTCTGTGTACACCACAGCCAATCAGCCACCATCTATCATGGTCAATGGGAGGAGCCAAGGTGTTTTGATGGCTCTGGGTTGACTCTCTAGGACTTCCTCTCTCTAATAACAGGCTAGTTTCACCTGTATTCACCACCAGGCTTTCTCCATGCTGGAGGGCTGAGCCAGCTGTGAGTGAATGGATCTCAGTGTGGAGCCATTAATTACTACACAAGTCAGCCTCTCAAAATACACTGTCTGTCTGCAGGAGGTGTCCATAATTATTTAATAACTATTAAATAGTTATACTAGAAAATCCTGGATGGACTCTGAGGTCAGTTGTAGTAAGCCAGTATTTACGCTACATTACCAAAAGTATGTGGACACCTGCTAGTTGAACATTTCATTCCAAAATCATGGGCATTAATATGGAATTAATTTGCTGATATAACTGCCTCCACTCTTCTGGGAAGATTTTCCACTAAATGTTGGAACACTGCTGCGGGGACTTGCTTCCATTCAGCCACGAGCATTAGTGAGGTTGGGCACTGATGTTGGGCGATTAGGTCTGGCTCGCAGTCGGCGTTCCAATTCATCCCAAAGGTGTTTGATGGGGTTCAGGTCAGATCTCTGTGCAGGCCAGTCAAGTTCTTCCACACCGATCTCGACAAACCATTTCTGTTTGGACCTCGCTTTGTGCACGGGGGCATTCCAACTTGTAAGTCGCTCTGGATAAGAGCGTCTGCTAAATGACTTAAATGTAAATGTAATTGTCATACTGAAACAGGAAAGGAAGTTAGAAGCACAGAATCGTCTGCAATGTCGTTGTATGCTGTAGCGTTAAGATTTCCCTTCACTGGAACTAAGGGGCCTAGCCCGAACCATGAAAAACATCCCCAGACCATTATTCCTCTTCCACCAAACTTTACAGTTGGCACTATGTATTAGGGCAGGTAGCATTCTACTGGCATCCTCCAAAACCAGATGGTGAAGCGTGATTCATCACTCCAGAGAACGCATTTCCACTGCTCCAGCCGACACTTCGCATTGTGCATGGTGATCTTAGGCCTGTGTGCGGCTGCTCGGCCATGGAAACCCATTTTATGAAGCTCCTGACAAACATTTATTGTGTTGACGATGCTTCCAGAGGCAGTTTGGAACTCGGTAGTGAGTGTTGCAACCGAGGCCATAAAATGTGTATGCGGTTCAGCACTCGGTGGTTCCGTTCTGTGAGCTTGTGTGGCCTACCTCTTCACGGCTGAGATGTTGTTGCTCCTAGCCGTTCCCACTTCACAATCACAGCACCTAAAGTTGACTGAGGCAGCTCTAGCAGGGCAGAACTGACTTGTTGGAAAGGTGGCAACCTATGACGGTGCCACGTTGAAAGTCACTGAGCTCTTCAGTAAGGCCAATGTTTGTCTGTGGAGATTGCATGGCTGTGTGCTCGATTTTATACGTCTGTCAGCAATAGGTGTGGCTGAAATAGCCAAATCCACTAATTTGAAGGGGTGTCCACATACTTTTGTATATATAGTGTATTAGCGGTTTTGTACGGAGACGAGGATGTGTGTGGTTTTTAGATGGTGTGTTTATTTGTGGAGGGCTTTTTGGTGTGTAAAATTGTATTTTCTAGTAAGAATTTTGGGATGTGTTTTATGTCTATATTGAGAGGTCAGTGTACAGTGGTGTGTACAGGTATTTGTGTGGATATATTTGTCTTTACAGTGGTGTGTATATTTGTTAGACTGCACTGTTGTGTATTTATGTAGACAGGTCATTCTGTTGTTCTTTGTGTGTGTGTGTAGACTGGTTGTTGTGACCGGCTGTTGTGCATTTGTGTAGACTGGTCATTCTGCATTTGTTTTTGTTTGTGTAGAGAAGTCGGTCTGCATCGTTGTGTATATTTATCAGTCTCTTGTTGTGCGTATTTGTGTAGTGAAAGATCAGTCTATATCGTTGTGTATTTGTGAAGGGAGGCGGCAGTTCTGCGGTGTTGTGTGACGAGGTCAGTTTGTGGCGTTGTATATTTGTGTATGTAGAGCAGTCTTATGTGTGTCTGTATAGAGCGGTCGGTATCTATTGTTGTGTGTGTGTGTACGGCCGGAGCTGGCCTCTATAATGTCAGCCCGGAGGGGTGTGGTGCCTCTGCAGCCCCAAGAAACCAACTCAGCTCCACTAAAGAGTTACATCCAATTATCAGATTTTGACTCCTCAACCAGAGGAAGGTCTCTGGGCCAATCTATCTCCGCTCCTCTCTCTCTCCCGCTCCATTCATCTTTCTCTTGATCTATTTAATTCTGTCACTATTCTCTTGTGGTGCTGGACGATCTGGACCCTGGACTGATTCTTTTTTTCGTCTTCTTTAAAGAACGACTGAACTTTCTAATTTGGCCTTGTTTCCAAGCTTGGTCATTAAGAAATGCTAGCGGCCATAACTGAAGCCAGAGAGGAAGAGGCGAAGCGAGAGGGTTTACTCCGCCCCAAAATCCTGTTGAGCAGATCATGAATTATTAAGCAAGTGAGGAGTTTTTATATGGGCGGCAATGAGAAAGTCGAATTTAGTCACGCTTACGTCAGGCTTATTTGATCTAATAGAATTTTCGTAATGCTTAGGTTGTTACGAGGGTATTGACATAAGTGTGATGCACATGACATCCCGGCGACCTTGAGGAAAAAACACTTTATCAGAGTTGTCCCTGTTGAAATTCGAGAAGGTCTATCCATATTCATGAGGCTAGCATAGCATCTCACTCTCCGTTGAATACAGGTGGTTGATGTCAACACCCCCCTCATCAAATATTCAAAAAAGTATTCAAATAACGAGATGTGTCAACCAATCCAAAAGAGAGGAATTGGCGGGAGCTTGAGAAGCATCTAGTCATTATATCCAATGTCACTGCTGAAGCCAAACGAGTTGTCTTACGGGTGTTTGATGTGGGTGTTTCTTGGGTTTGTCGTTGCCATTAAATCACAACAAACAAGGACGGTAGTGAGTACAGTGAGGTAAGGTAATCTAAGATAGCTTTGTTATGGAGAGAACAAAGTTTTGAAGTTGAGGACCTTTCCCCTCCTTACTATCTCGCCATCTCAAGATGGTCAGCTACATTTGAATCATTTATCTGATTATCCTGAGCAATTAGCATTAAGTGCCTTACTCAAGAGCACATCAACAGTATTTTGACCTAGTCGGCTCAGGGATTGAAGCCTTGGGTTACTGGCCCAACGCTCTTAACCGCTCATCTACCTGCCGCCCTAATTCAGTTCTATTTGTAGGCTAAAGCCTGCGCTGACTTGGTGTTTAGCCAAGCTGACAGCAGCTAGCTAGCATAGCTTGATGATAGCTGCAGGGTCAAAAGCTTCAAGTTCCTAAGCGTGCACATCACTGAGGACCTGAAATGGTCTCGCCACACCGACATTGTGGTGAAGAAGGTGCAACAGCGCCTCTACAACCTCAGGCGACTAAATAAATGAGTCATGGCCCCTAAGACCCTCTGCAGACGCACCATTGAGGGCATTCTGTCGGGCTGCATCACCCCCTAGTATGGCAACTAGTATTTTTGTTACACTGTTTATACACACACCGCATATGTAAACTCAGCAAAAAAGGAAATGTCCATTTTTCAGGGCCCTGTCTTTGAAAGATAATTCGTAAAAATCCAAATAACTTCACAGATCTTCATTGTAAAGGGTTTAAACACTGTTTCCCATGCTTGTTCAATGAACCATAACCAATTAATGAACATGCACCTGTGGAGTGGTCGTTAAGACACTAACAGCTTACAGACGGTAGGCAATTAAGGTCACAGTTATGAAAACTTAGGACACTAAAGAAGCCTTTCTACTGACTCTGAAAAACACCAAAAGAAATATGCTCAGGGTCCCTGCTAATCTGCGTGAACGTGCCTTAGGCATGCTGCAAGGAGGCATGAGGACTGCAGATGTGGCCAGGGCAATAAATTGCAATGTCCGTACTGTGAGACGCCTAAGACAGAGCTACAGGACGGACAGCTCAATGTCCTCAAAGTGGCAGACCACATGTAACACCTGCACAGGATCGGTACATCCAAACATCACATCTGCAGGACAGGTACAGGATGGCAACAACTGCCAGAGTTACACCAGGAACGCACAATCCCTCCATCGGTGCTCAGACTGTCTGCAATAGGCTGAGAGAAGTTGGACTGAGGGCTTGTAGGCCTGTTGTAAGGCAGGTCCTCACCAGACATCACCGGCAACAACGTCCCCTATGGGCACAAACCCACCGTCGTTGGACCAGACAGGACTGGCAAAAAGTGCTCTTCAATGACGAGTCACGGTTTTGTCTCACCAGGGGTGATGGTCGGATTCGCGTTTATCGTCGAAGGAATGAGCGTTACACCGAGGCCTGTACTCTGGAGTGGGATCGATTTGGAGGTGGAGGGTGCATCATGGTCTGGGGCGGTATGTCACAGCATCATCAAACTGAGCTTGTCATTACAGGCAATCGCAATGCTGTGCGTTACAGGGAAGACAACCTCCTCCCTCATGTGGTACCCTTTCTGCAGGCTCATCCTGACATGACCAGCATGACAATGCCACCAGCCATACTGCTCGTTCTGTGTGTGATTTCCTGCAAGAATGGAATGTCAGTGTTCTGCCATGGCCAGTGAAGAGCCTGGATGTCAATCCCATTGAGCACGTTTGGGACCTGTTGGATCGAAGGGTGTGGGCTAGGGCCATTCCCCCCAGAAATGTCGGGGGAACTTGCAGGTGCCTTGGTGGAAGAGTGGGGTAAAATCTCACAGCAAGAACTGGCAAATCTGGTGCAGTCCATGAGGAGGAGAAACACTGCAGTACTTAATGCAGCTGGTGGCCAGACTGTTACTTTTGATTTTGATCCCCCCCCCCCCTTGTTCAGGGACACATTATTCCATTTCTTTTAGTCACATGTCTGTGGAACTTGTTCAGTTTGTCTCAGTTGTTGAATCTTATGTTCATACAAATATTTACGCATGTTAAGTTTGCTGAAAATAAACGCAGTTGACAGTGAGAGGATGTTTTTTTTTTCTGAGTTTATTTATATACTGGATTCTTGACAGCTCTCTCTAATATAACTACTGCTGTACATACCATTCTTAGTTTATCTTGTGTAAATCCCCCTGGTGTCATATGTATAGATTGCATTTTGATACTGCTGCTATTTGGATTTGTTAATTGGATTTGTTCCTGCCATTCTTGATTTCTTGCCTTTTTTTCTTTGTAATTTTCTTTACATTTTAATTGTTTGACATTTGACTGCATTGTTAGGAGCTAGTAACATAAGCATTTCACTGCACGACTTTAACACCTGCTAAACTGTGTACGGGACCAATACACTTTGATTTGTAAAGACATGTTACTGTGGAAACGGTATCAACTGCCAGTTAAATGCCCGGTCTTGAGTCAGCGCAGCTGTCCTACAACACAATATGCTATAACTGGCTAGTTTGGTCTCGAGACTGACTTCATGACCAAAATGATCCTATATACACTTTGTAGTAAATGTTTACACACCAATAAATGTTTCTGACTCATCCATGCCACATAGACCATTTTCAAGAGGAAAAGTTGGTTTTTAGGGTTAGTTTCTCTTTAATCCCAGTCCCTGTTTGTGTTCCGGGAAAGGGTGTGTGTGTGTTTTAGATGTTATGAGATGAGATTTCTGAACTGATTTCCAAGTTCAGGCTGTAAGCTGCTCTACTTTGAGCTCTGATAACTCATCTTGTTTTTTGTAAAGAAGTGGCTTTAGGGCAAATAGATTTATAGTGCTACAGAGTTTATAGTTTGACACAGGAGGAGAATACAGGCAATGACACTGTCTGGGAGGCATTTATAAAGCAATTACATTATATTATACATGTCACGTTGCTGTTGACGGCTTTTACTCAGGAGTTGAATAATATATGGTGACATACGCTAAGTGACAAGTTAACTGACTCTCACAAGCTCGCCTAATGTTTATGGGTGTGTGCATGTGAGAGGGTAGTACACGTGTGTGTACTCGCACGTGTGTGTGAGGCGAAGGCTGTGTGCCCTGACAGATGGCCTGGGCCGCAGCAGTGAAACAGAAGAGAGAGGAGCTGACTGACTAAAGGAGGACAAACAGTGTTGAGTTAGCAAGCATCCCTCTGATGGAAAGCCCTTTTACGTTGTCACAGTTACTCTGGAGTGCTCTCCGTCATGACGCCGCCAATCGATCTGTGACGTGGCCGTGTTTCTCTTCGCTGCTTACAAAGATTAGTGTCTGTCTCTCCCTCCACAAAGCCTGGTAGTTCTGCTCCCCCTCCCCCTCCTCGTCCCCCGCGCCCAGCCCAGAAGGTGACAGGTGGCCAGGCTCACTTCCGCGCCACTAGCTCCCCTCTCCTCCAGAGAGAGATGGAGTGGGTTCCGGAGACCATGGATTTCCTGCTGTGGGGGTGCAATCCTCTTTGGCTCGTGGGGAGCTGTGAATTTTTCAGGCGGAGACTCTCCAGAGGGCTGAAATTCGTCTTCAGGGTCGTGTGGATGTAGGGCACACAGACAGAAACAGACACAGGCAGACATGGCTGGCTATGGTGGGTTAGGAGAGGGGGGAAGGCAGCTCCTCTCCTGTGTGCCTGAATGAATCTGAGAGGCCTTTCCTTCAGAGCCAAAGCATACTATAAAGGCCATGACTAGAGGGAGGGAGACATTAATGGAAGCCCAGTGAAACAGTGTTTCAGTGGGAAGAGGACACTGCTAAAAGGGTCAGAAGCCAGTTCACAAGGGCAACGTGTTGTTTTGGAATTGGGACAAAGCCCCTGTCAGTCCACTCAGCAGAGTACGTAAATACAAAAATGCACACTGAAAAGTTTCTGTTTTGGAGATGAGGTTTTCATCCGACAGTGACGAAGTGTGTATCATTGTCATTAATGTCTCTCTCTGTGTGTGTGTGTGTGTGTTTTGGTGTTTGTAGGACCTGTCCACTCTGCAGTGTGAGGTGGTTGTCCTGGTGTTCTCTGTGACAGACAGGAGAAGTTTCCACCGCACCGCCCAGCTCCGCCTCATCCTCAGGGAGTCGCTGCCCCACACTCCCATCATCCTCGTGGGCAACAAGAGTGACCTCGTCCGCTCTCGGGAGATCAGCACAGAGGGTAGGGAGGACGCCCTCGTTATACTGTAAAACACACTCCATTGTCACTCGGGAGCCCAGAGTGTTTTATAATGTACCTCCTATCAATCTACTGGTCTCTCCTTTCCACCTTGAACCACCATTCTCATGGGGATCTTGTACAATGCATAGAGATGCAGTATTGCATAAAAATGGATGCAGTACATACTTAGTCGATGCAATGAACACGCCCCCCTCCCCCACCCTTTCCCAACCATTTTCATTTTAAAACCGGCAGTGCCTCGTAACACTCAGCACAGCATGGCTCCCTCGCTTTCCTATGAATATTGGTTTCTGCTTTCTACCCTTTTCCTCTGTCTGTCTTTTGTCATGGCCCACCTAATCTGGGCCTCTGTATTATGCCATTTGTCACCTATAACTATGTTTCCATTTGAGAGCCAGAGCCAGTTTATCTGTGATCACCAAAAATCAATTCCTGGCTGCTGTGAGGAGCATTATGGGAAGATAAATGTTTTCCATTGCAATCTCCTTGTGGGAGAAAAATGGACCCATGTAATTGTTACCGAATGAAACCATAAGCACCAGTTTGGCGCGGCGATTCACTGCGAAATGGCTTCCAGTGGATTGAAAAGCACACATTCTCTAGGGCCAGGGAATTAGGTTGGCTACCTTTTTTTTTTTTTTTTTTTTTTTTTTTTGTTTCTGCGAACCATTGTTCCATTCTGACATGATGCACAAAGTTGATTCTGGAACTACATGAATCTATTCTAGTGTAAATGCCTATGTCTATATCTCTGTAACCTCGTCCGTAATTAGAATGCAAAACTCATAGTCACATAGCCTACAGTAATCAACAGAAAATAGGACACCGACCCCCCCCCAGTTGTTGTTTTCCTTTTATTATTATTATTATTATCCCATCATACCTGTTCACAATTAAAGCAGTGACCTCTAACTACTTTTATAAACTGGGTGGTTCAAGCCCGAATGCTGATTGGCCCACTGAACCCGAATGCTGATTGGCCCACAGCCATGGTATATCGGATCGTATACCATGGGTATGACAAAACATTTGATTTTTACTGCTCTAATTACATTGGCAACCAGTTTATAATAGCAATAAGGCACCTCGGGCAACTCCGCATTGCGTTGTGCGTAAGAACAGCCCTTGCCGTGGTATATTGGCGATATTGCACACCTCCTCGGGCCTTATTGCTCAAGTATACGTGTTTATGGACACGTAGCTCTCCCTCCTATCTCATCCCCTGCAGGGTTACTTCAGCTGTGTGCCTCGCCTCCTGTTCTGTGTTGTTTTTGGAGGCTTCCCCCACTTTATTTGGATGATCTCTCTAGCGCACAGGGCTATCACTATCTTAACGTGTGTGTGTGTGTGTGTGCACGCCTTTCACGTGTACCTCTGCCAGCACGCACACACACACACACACACACACACACACACACACACACACACAGACTCGCACTTAAAAGTACCAGCCGGCAACCACATTCTCACACCTCTCCCTACCCTCTGGGTGGTGTGGGTGACACTGCTTGTGCTGTGTGGAAAGCTGTGATGAGGGGGATGAACCGGGAGGAGAAATGCCTGGAGAAATGTCCATGCTACAAGGGCTGGTGCAGGAGTATGTGAATAAAAGTGATTGAGTGGGGATGGTTGTGTGTGTTTTGTGTGGGGGTGAGACCTATTGTTTTGGGTGAAATCTTAATTTTTTTTTCAGTATAGGTTGTCTAGCCCACCATAAGACGTGGAAGGGTGTCTGTGTTGTGCATGAACTCATGCTCAGTCATGGGTTCAGCATGCAGTCAGAGAGATCGACAGAGATAAATAGAGAGAGAGGGGAAAGGAGAGAGGAGGGTTGTTCTTAGGATACTGCTCCTTACCCATGTACTCAGCATATTCCCCATCTGAGAGAACTGCAATAGTAAAAATGCTACATCTCTCTTACCCTTGCATTCTGACAGGCCTTTGGTATCCATCTATCTATGGTATTCTGAGTCCTGACTCCCTGGCTGATATTTAAGCATGAGTAAGGAAGTGAACTTGCCTGGCTGGTGGACAACTCATCATTCATATTCTGTTTGCGGTTGAGATTGGTGCCGGTCATAAAATGTATTGATGGAATCGCGGTGACATTTCTTTCTCCTGTCACAGTACACAGTATGTTATTCATTCATTTTCCAAGTGAGGGTGAAGCCGTACCGTCTTTGATTACACAATGTCGTTGATTGATATCTGATCGAGCTGCTCTTTGCATGTCGTCGTTGACTCATGACAACCTCGTCTCCAAAACAGAACATTTTCAGGAAATGTAACCTCAGAAGCTATTGTAAATACATGTTATTGGTCAATAAATGTCAAACAAAAAAACGAAAATTGGCACCAAAAAAATTGTTACGAGGTTGTCATCATACTGTGTGCTGTTTAGTCTGTATTCTCTTCCTCCTTTGAGTGCAGGGACAATCTTATTCTCTCGCGCTCCCTCTCCACCCCCTCTCTCCCGCTTTGTCGCTGCACCTCTCTCCCCCTCTCTCGCTCACCTTACCTTGTCGCATCCCTGCTCTGGGAGTCTGCTGTTGGAGTGCTGTGAGGGACACAGAAGCCCTGCTGAGTCATAGAGAACAGTGGCCAACCCTCACATCTCCTCCTCCACGCCAGCCAGCCACTGCCACCGCTACACTATGTTCTCATGTTGCTCTCATCTCATTGTGGCTCATCCCTGCCTCAGCTCAGCTCCAATTCAATGTTATTTTCATTTCACTCTCATCAGGTTGAGACTCCATTCAATCAGTTATATGTAGTAGATATTAGGATAAGCCCAGCTGATCTGATCAGATTTGTTCCTTTCCACTAAACATGACTTATCATGGTATCTCTATTCTCTACATCCCCACCCCTCTATCTCTCCCTGTTCCAGAGGCCCACTCCAGTGCCATGATGTATGAATGCCAGTATCTGGAGCTGTCTGCCTCCCTGGACCATGGTACCACCGAGCTGCTGGAGGGAGCGGTGAGGGCTGCCAGGGGAGACTGCGTTGGGCCGGGCTGGACGGAGGGGGACCCTGGGGCGGGGCGCAGGGAGAGTCTGACCAGCAAGGCCAAGCGCTTTCTGGCTGGCCTGGTGCCGCGGTCCTACGGCCGAGGAGACCGGGACAGGGGTCAGTACAGAGAGATGAGCAGACACCGGGGCAGCAAGATCCTCCGACAGAAATCACGCTCCTGCCATGACCTCAGTGCCATGTGACACATCAGACGGACCGAGATAGAGAGAGGAGGTGAGGTGTGTGAAAAGGGGAGGGGGAAAAATTGAGGAAAACAGAGATGAGTTATGGAGGGAAAAACTGGGACGGGGGATGGTGAGAAGTGTAGCAATGGAGAGGGAGGGGCCGTTAGAAATGAAGCTGCACCTTAGGGAGCGAGAGTGCGAGAGGTGAAGTCATTAGAATAGCAGGATGAGATGAATACTAGTCGACTCATTATGCAATGTAGAGGGGGGGGAAACAGTCACATTGGAGAAAGAATCAAGAAAAAGGGGTTTGGAAAATGATTGTGCAAGCAGGAAAATAATGAGTGTCAAATAAACACACACACACACGAGGCACGCACTGTCTAATTATGTAGAGACTGATAGAGATCTAACGTAGACCTAGGGCTGTATTCAATCTGGATCGCTGGAGCGTTTCAGATTGCGCGCTACAAAATGTATTGGTCATTTCCGATTGAGCCGACAGATGCAGCGCTTACCGTGAATGCAGTCTCCGCTAACGCGATACGGATTGAATAGAGCCGACTTATATAGTCCCTGTTTTAAAAGCATGTTGTTACACAGTGAATAGAGTTGCAGAGAGAGAGGACTTGCCCCCGTAGGCTCATATAATAATAACAATGTCTTGTATTCCCATATTGGCCGGTAGCTACAGTATACTGACCCCCCCCTGTGATCTCCAATGCAAGGCCCTTTATAAAAGCCTCATCCATACACTTTTTATACTGTGGGTTCAGAACAGATTTCATGTCGCTGCATAATCCCTTTAAATCAGGTATAGATTTGGGATATTTTTTTTCTACAGCAACCCCACAGAGAAGAGAACTTGGTTGGAGCGGGTCATGTTACAGTAGTTATTCTGAAAGTAAATGTAGACTCAGGTCTTGCGGTTATATGAAATCTGGCCACCTATCCCACTACACTCACCTTTACACTGACTCCATGGTAAACATCCCTGCACTCAGTTATGATCCTATAATAGGGTCTGGAGTTTTTCCTCACCAGGAAAAACTCCAGGCCCTACCTATATATGCAGCTACTGCAGAGCCTAGCGATAAGTAAATAGCTCTAAATGAAAAGAAGCAATACTTGTAACTAGGGCCCAGAGTTTTTCCTGTTCACATGACTTGAAAACCTAACCAGGGAAAACTCTGGTCCCTATGTGCAGACACAGACTGGCAGAACCCACTCAACTAACTCCTGGCTGAGTCCGAGCACGTTGGGTTGCTACAGGAAGACCGACAAAGATGAGGGTTGAGGAGATGACGAGAGACTCAACTACCTGTGGCTGTTTCATGTTATATTGTTTTTTTTTTACCTGCTGAAATTGTATACACACACTACATACATACAGGACATTTGCATATACGGATAACTACCAAAATAAAGGAAACACCAAGATAATAGTGTCTTAATAGGGCATTGGGCCACCACGAGCCGCTAGAACAGCGTAAATGCGCCTTGACATAGACTCTACAAGTGTCTGGAACTCTATTGGAGGGATGTCACATCGTTCTTCTACGAGGAATTCCATAATTTGGTGTTTTGTTGATGGTGGTGGAAAACGCTGTATCACTGATCTTGGTAGCCAAAATAATAGTAGCCAAAATAATGGTCATGTATAAAAATGTGCATTTTTATACTAGCCCAATGTTGTAGTTGAGTCACTAAACCTGTGAGGTCGAGTCTTGAGTCCCTATGGCTGAATTCGAGTCCGAGTCACCAATGGTCGAGTTACGTCCAATTTATAATAGGTCTTATTATGCAAGTATTTCTAGTCACCACCAGATGGCAGTATATTGCCACTCCCTCATGTGGAAACCCAACTAATGTACTATTCATCACTACCTCACAATTTCTACTCAATACCTGTGTTTCACTACTTATTTACTACATAAATGAATGGTATGTCAGGCTCTCAACTACTTTTTTTGTTATCGCCCACTGACATTTGTGTAGGTTTTTTTATTGCAGAGTGAACTGAAGGGAGACTGGCTATGGGATACAGGGCGGAATTTGAGAGGGTAGAGCAAGATGACAAATTCAAAGACGGCCTACGTTTCTATAGTCTAGGAGAGAGAGAGACAAAGAGCTGGACTGTTTTACTATTAAACTCAATACTATTGTTTTCAATTTGGTAAAGCAGACAGAGCTAAATAGTAGGCTGGTGGTTACAGGGAAGCAAGAGACACTTGCGCGATGTGTAGCCTATGAGCGGAGCCTGAGCGGAGCCAGAGCGGAGCCTGACTGCCCACAAACATCGCTTGCTCCCCCGCAGCTCACAAGCTGATGCCTCCCACTGCTAGAGAGCAGAATCCTCGCTGCTCTGCACACCTAGTGCCACTTATATTCTGCTTCTCATAGTAGCCTATCCAGTCCAAGTGCAAAGTTACAAGAAGGCGAGTCCAAGTCAACAATGGCATCCTGGTCTCAGATCATTTTGTGTTATTCTATATGTAAATCTGAGACTCCCCATTTAGTATGCTATGTTACGTTTCATATGGTATGTATTAATTTTTGGATGCCCATCCAATTCATATGATATGTTACGAATTCCAATTTGTTGTGGCTAATGTTAGCTAGCTGGCTAATGTTAGCTAGGCTATGAGTTAGGGTAAGGGTTGGGTTAAAGGGTTAAGGCTATGGGAAGGGTTAGTTAACATGCAAAGTAGCAAGTCGTTCAAGTTGCTAAAATGCTAAAGTTGTCCATGATGAGATTCGAACACACAATCTTTGAATTGCCAGACTTTTGCGTTATGCACCCACCCATCCACCCCGACCAATCACCGTCCTTTCATTTTTGCCTTAAGTAACCTTCTGTCTCATGTAACCATACCTAACATATCATACTAATTTGAGTGTCTCAAATTTACGTTTACTTTGTTACGTCTAGTCTATGAGACCAGGCTGCCAATGGTCGAGAAGTTGAGTCCAAGTCCGAGTCACCAATGGTCGAGTCCAAGTTGAGTCACAAGTCATGAAAATCGGACTCGAGTACTACAACACTGACCCTAAGCATGATGGGGGATATTAATTGCATAATTAACTCAGGAACCACACCTGTGTGGAAGCACCTGATTTCAATATACTTTGTATCCCTCATTTATGTAAGAGTTTCCTTTTATTTTGGTAGTTACCTGTACATGAACTACCATAGAACAGAGCATTACTGTGGGGGCTGGCCACACAGGCAAACACAACAATAAGCGTTCTGGAAACGTTGCTTGGATGTCTTGTCAGCGTGTGGCAACTACATTGACATACATTAGCTACATATGCTCACTCATTTGTCACTGTCTATTATTACACACTCTTGTCTTTCGAAAGATAATAAATTCATTTTGTTTGACGTCATTGATGAGTGTTATATGTTCTTGTCTCATTTGTTTCACACAATAGTGTTAAACTAACGCAGGGATGGGCAACTTTGATTGGGGTGGGGTCCACAAAAAAGATGAACTCATCTTGCGGAACTAAATGAATTATACCAGTAGCCAGACATAGTCTTTTAGGGGCCCTAAGCGAGATTTGGTTGGTTCCCCCCCCTATACCTCGCTGGCAAAACATTTTACTGGCCCCCGTCTTGAAGGCGGAGAGTTAATGTCTACACATTTGCCATGGGGCTTTGAGAAAATGTTGCATCTTTAAAGCAAATGTTGCATCTTTTTTTGTATTCTACACATTTTGCCATAGGGTGGAGATTATTTTCTCTCTCAATTTATACCAAATTTCATGCTATTCTACTAATTTTGCCATGGGGCAGACAGAAGTATTAACGTTTTACAGAAAATCTTCTGCAATTTTATAAATTTTTACAATTTTAAAACTAATTTTGTGAAATTCTACACATTTTGCCATAACTTATGCAACGTTTATATGATAACTGAGTGAGGGTGACTAACAAAATCAATGGGGTCAGGAGGTCAGGGCCCTGGTCGGTATTCGGAATATGATTACTACAAGTGTAGCTAGCTGGCTATACTAACTTACCAATGTAAATCATTTTTGCTGACATGGTTATTTGAGTGACTGTCAGTGACTAACTGACAATTGAAAAACCGCTGATCCACAACCAAATTTCAAAATTACACCTTGTGTATTCTACTGTTCTAACTCTCAACAGTAAGTTGAGACCCCGACTGAGCCGCCAGTTGCCCATCCCTGATCTAATGTTTAGTAATGTCTTTGTAAAATAAAGTCATCCTAAAAGCGTATTCTGTAAATATTATAAAAAGGCTATTGAGGGCAGGTATGTGCCCTAGTTACATTTTCTGCTGTGTCAGTTCTTCAAGCAAAAGTACAACCTCAGCACTTTGGGAGATAACTCCAATGTCAAAATGTTGTACTCCTCCAGAACTTTATTGGCCCATTAGTCTTCATCAAGGACAAGTGTCTTGGCATTTGCCACTGTCCCATGGTGTACCAACACTTACAAAAGCAGTGGAGTGTCTCAGAATTGAACAGGGCTTTCTGCTTTACCCTTGTTTGTGGGCAAAAATAACATCATACATCATGTCCCCTTTCCGAGGGGAGTACACAGCCAAAGTCACAGACACAGATCTATTGGTGAAAGATAAGTTAGCTACTGATGTTCATGGATGCTAGCTGGAGTATTTCAATTAGCTACAGATGTTCATGGATGCTAGCTGGAGTATTTCAATTAGCTACTGATGTTCATGGATGCCAGCTGGAGTAGATCCAGGTGAACTCTTGATGGAGTGGGAAGATGGGGGAGGGGAGATGGGGATGGAGGAGTGACGGTTGCTTGGAGACTGTTGTCAAGGAGACAAGGAGTCCCAGAGTCCTATGGCATCTGTCTTTTTATTTGTTTTAGCATCTTTTGGAGTAGGTTGTTTGTTGTCTTTCTAGAAGACAGAGGGACAGGAATAGCTAGCAGTGAGGTGCAGTCTGTGGTAAAGTAAAAGTAGGCAGGAAAAGGATAAGCACATTTTCAGCCTAGGGCTAATGAGAGCTTTTTAAATACACACATCTCTCTCAAACATTGACTGTGCACACACGCCTGAACACATTCAGAAATATACACTTGTGAAACATCACATATACATTAACATATCAAAATCACACCAACTTAAAAATACCTGTGGATCCACCGTCACACTGAACACACACGGCATAATGATAACCTGCAATTTTAGACTACACGGGTGAAGCTCAGAGGGGAAATAAAAAATGAGACATGATTCTTCACTGAAGCCCTGCTCAGTCTCAAATCGTGACCGATGCCAGATACCTTCTCTCCCTCCTCTGCTGACTCATTCTCCGGGCATAGCCCGAAACAAACTGGGCAAATGAGCAGGAGGGATGGGGAGAGAGAGGTGTAGTACTATCTATGCCAGAGATCATTTTCATTCTGACTAATCTTAACAAGTAAACAACTTTTTAGTCAATTGGAGTACTTCTAAACACGCTATGCATATGTGTGTGTGCTTGTGTGTTATGAAAGAGGTCATTTAGCACGAGGGGGATGGATTACAGATGAAGGCAGCTGTACTATGCAACTAATAGCTGCCATGTACTGAAGTAACCAAGACATTGAGTAGCATTGAGTGATGCAACACAGAATCCCAGGGGAATGGGTGGGATTTAAATGCACGGAGCACTGCCTCATTGTACCCCAAAGGTCAGTGTTCTGCCGTCTCTCATCAGTGCATATAGAGCTGATTTAGGAATACACACTAATAAACAACACAGAGCTCCTGAGGATAGAGGAACACACCACTAAACCCAGTGCACTGTGGCTGAAACAGGTTATTCTTATTCGTGCAGATGTMGTTGCATAAGAATCGTGCCCCACAGAGTAGAAACAGCTCATCAGGCTAAGTGATTGCATTGTGGGAGCAACAGTGGCAAATCAACCTCAGTATAGTCTGAATGCCCACTAAATGGCCACTAAACCCCCTTAATGTTGATTAATAGCAGGTCAAGAGGAAAGAGTACAGCCACGTGGTTCTTAAGCTCTTTTTGGCTAGAGAATTCAGAATGGGTTTACGACATTAGTACTGATTTGAATGGTTGGACATTTGTTGGGAAAAAATSGTACGCAATATGAAGGGAATGAACTAAACTGGCCGTATTTATGTAACCAGGTCAACATTACAGTTCATTGTTTGAAACTAGTCCAGGACCTCCATCATAGAGAACAAAGCTTTGAGTTCAAAGTCAATAACATATCATTTATTTTACCGCCAATGCCATCAGCCTATAAGCCCAATAGTAGACGAAAATGAACTCACAGTTACATGATGTACACAGTATTATCCATACAGATATGTGCTTTAGGAGCTGATTAATGGTGACGTCAATGCATGATCTGATTATTTGCTATCACACTGCCATCTAGGGGAGAGTATAGAACATTGTGTGGTCATATTGTTCTATTCTTCAAATGCTGAGCTGGAAAGAAGAGGCCCTTTTTACCAGACCTCCATAAAACAATCAGGTAAGTGCTCCCAGTTCCAGTTGCAATACCATTATGACAGGTGCTTCCAGTTGGAATACCATTATGACAGGTGCTTCCAGTTGCAATACCATTATGACAGGTGCTTCCAGTTGCAATACCATTATGACAGGTGCTTCCAGTTGCAATACCATTATGACAGGTGCTTCCAGTTGCAATACCATTATGACAGGTGCTTCCAGTTGCAATACCATTATGACAGGTGCTTCCAGTTGCAATACCATTATGACAGGTGCTTCCAGTTGCAATACCATTATGACAGGTGCTTCCAGTTGCAATACCATTATGACAGGTGCTTCAAGTTGCAATACCATTATGACCAAGCACATAGTGGAACATCATTAGAATGACAATGGTGGAGGGAATGAAATTGATTAACCAAAACATTTATTGATTCTTAACAAAAATACATTTAAATAAGCATGACATCCTTTTCGTGCAGATTTGATGCAAGTATAATGCATTCACATGAATCATGCAGTATTTCTTTGCAATTAAAAAGCTCCTTCAAAGAGGTGCTTCCATAGATAGTTAAATCTAATCAAACGTGCAGTAAGTCAAATCAATTGCCTATTTTAGGGAAACACTGGGTGAAATAAAAAGTTTAGTGTTCAATCAATCTCAAGTGACAAAACAGTCCTTTCCTTCATGCCTTATCGACATGAGTTTGCAGATGGCTCTTCAGCTGATCTCTCTTGACAAAACCTTTTCCACYTCACACTGGTGTGGCCTCTCCCCAGACGGAGTCTTCTCATGCCTTCTGAGGTGTATCAGATGGGTGAAGGTCTTCCCACATTGGGTACAGATGTGTTCCCTCTCRAGTGTGGCCCAGCTGGTGGCTAGTTAGAAGGACTCTCCACATTGAGCAGTGGTAGGGCTTCTCCRCACTGTGGTGCTATTGGACCTTCTTCAGGTACGCTACTGAACTGAAACTCTTCTCGCAGTCAGGGCAATCGTACAGCCTTCTTTCACTTTGGTGATWCCGGACATGGAGTTTGAGGTTGTTGGTGAGCTAAGGGTTTTCCCGAGGTATGGACATTTGTACTCTTTGGAACCGGAGTGGAAGTCTTGGTGTTTCTTGAAAGTGTATTTTCTAGTGAAGGTCTTGCCACACTCACCACAGTGAAATGGTCCCTCCTGTGGAGTGAACGATCTGATGTGATTTCAGAGTACTAGGAGTTTTAAAAACGATCCCACGGTAATCACAGCTGTAAAGTCTCTGGTTGGCATGACTTTTCTCGTATCATTTGAGGCTGTCAAGCCGTTTTGAAGGTCTTTCCATACTGCAGAAAACAGAAGGGCCTGTCCTCGGAGTGAGTTTTCCGATGGCTCTTCAGAGTGGTTGAGTTTCGGAAACTCTTCTCACATATGGGGCGGCAGGTAGCCTTGAGTTTAGAGCGTTGGACTAGTAACCGAAAGGTTGCAAGATCGAATCCCTGAGCTGACAAGGTAAAAATCTGTRGTTCTGCCCCTGAGCAAGGSAGTTAACCCACTGTTCCTAGGCCGTCATTGAAAATAAGCATTTGCCTAGTTAAATAAAGGTCAAATATGGAACACCTGTATGGTTTCTCCTTGGTGTGGCTATGGAGGTGTATCGCCAGAGCAGCTAAATCTGTGGTGGTTTTTGAGAGAGCTGAACATCTTCTCACATAGCTTCTCTCCGGTGTGAGTTCTCATGTGTGATGTGAGATGAGAAGGTGGAAAGCTTTCTCACATTCAGAGCACTGAAACGCTCTGTCTTRAAAGTGTAACATCTGATGTGTAACAAGCTCATGTATTCTTGTGAGGTCCTTGCCAAATMTTTAACAGTGGAAGGGTCTTTGTCCAGCATGTTTGCACATATGATACTCAAGGTTGGACTTTCTGTTGAATGTTGTGTCACACAGAATGCAGGAATACAGACTTTCTCTAGTGTGAAGAAATGTCTGCTCCTTCAGATGGGTTACAATTTAGGCACTGATGAGGTTTGCATCCACTGTGGGCTCGCTCGTGGTTTTTCAAGCCACTCTCTTGGTGAAGCCCTTTCCACATAAAGTGCTGTGATACGGCTTCTCACCTGTGTGSCTTCGACCATGATACAACAAGGCACTTTTCTTTGTGAAGCCTCACACTGTAAGCAAGGAAACAGCTTCTAACCAGTATGTCGCACAATGAAGCACAAGGTCATCCTTATTAGCATAGCTCCTCCCACATGTGGTACAATGATGAGGCGTATTGCGTTCATGGGTGCGTTTGTGAGCCTTAAGCTCACTTGTGCTTCCAAAGCTTCTCCCACACTGAGCACACGTTTCTGACTGGATGTGTCTTATCTGGTCTYGTGTCTGGATACAGCTGACCTTTGGTGACTGAGATTCTCAGTAGTCTGGACCTGTGCTTGTTGCATCTTCYTAACTTGCTGTATGGGGCTGGTTGAGGTTTTGGTAATAACAGGGGAGTTGGAACACTTACGGATCTTTTTTAGGCCAACTTCTGCCCCTTGTTCCATCTTAATCAGACTAGAAGAGAAGAGAATAAAGAGATGTCATAGACAAGACCAGTAAAATGCTAAACATAGAGAACAATGTAGGAAGAGGAGACATATCCTACTTCGACGATATTAAGAGTAAATATCCACAAACAACATCTGTGATGTTTGTGAGAAAAAAAACCAGAGGATATACAGTACCAGTCAAAAGTTTGGACACACCTACTCATTCAAAGATTTTTCTTAATTTTTTTACTATTTTCTACATTGTAGAGTAATAGTGAAGACATCAAAACTGAAAAATCATATGGAATCATTTAGTAACCAAAAAAGTGTTAAACAAATCKAAATATATTTTATATTTGAGATTCTTCAAAGCCTCCCTTTGCCTTGYTGACAGCTTTGCACACTGCTGGCATTCACGCAACCAGCTTCATGAGCTAGTCACCTGGAATGCATTTCAATTAACAAACGACCTTGTTAATTTGTGGAATTTCTTTCCTTCTTAATGCGTTTGAGCCAATCAGTTGTGTTGTGACAAGGTAGGGGTGGTATACAGAAGATAGKCCTATTTGGTAAAAGACCAAGTCCATATTATGGCAAGAACAGGTCAAATAAGCAAAGAGAAACGACAGTCCATCACTACTTTAAGACATAAGGTCAGTCAATCCGGAAAATTTCAAGAACTTTGAAAGTTGCAAAAACCATCAAGCGCTATGATGAAACTGGCTCTCATGAGGACCGCCAAAGGAAAGGAAGACCCAGAGTTACCTCTGCTGCAGAGGATAAGCTCATGAGAGTTAACTGCACCTCAGATTGCAGCCCAAATAAATGCTTCACAGAGTTCAAGTAACAGACACATCTCAACATCAACTGTTCAGAGGAGACTGCATGAATCAGGCCTTCATGGTTGAATTGCTGCAAAGAATCCACTACTAAAYMACACCAATAAGKAGAAGAGACTTGCTTMGGRCWAGAAACATGAGCAATGGACATTATAACGGTGGAAATCTGTCCTTTGGTCTGATGAGTAAAATGTTTCGATTTTTGGTTCCAACTGCCGTGTCTTTGTGAGACGCAGAGTAGTTGAACGGATAGTCGCCTGTGTGGTTCCCACCGTGAAGCATGGAGGAGTGAGGTTTCTTTGCTGGTGACACTGTCTGTGATTTATTTAGAATTCAAGGCACACTTATTAACCAGCATGGCTACTACAGCTTCTACAGTGATATGTGTCACGTTCCTGACCTTATTTCCTTTGTTTTGTCTTTATTTAGTTGGTCAGGACGTGAGCTGGGTGGGTAAAGTCTATGTTCTATGTTTCTAGGAGGTTTGTGTTATTGGCCTGATATGGTTCTCAATCAGAGGCAGGTGTTTTACTTGTCTCTGATTGGGAACCATATTTAGGTTGCCTGTTTTCACTTTGGTTGTGGGTGATTGTTCCTGTTCGTGCGTTCATGTGTTCTATGTTCACTAGTTCAGGACTGAGCTTCTTGGTTTTCGTCTGTTTATTGTTTTTGTTCGTATTGAAAAAGTATTCCAATAAATATGGAAACGTACCACGCTGGCTTTGGTCCTCCTCTCTTTTCACCGACGAAAGTCATTACAATATGCCATCCCATCTGGTTTGCATCTTACATTTAACATTTTACGTCATTTAGCAGACGCTCTTATCCAGACGACTTACAGTAGAGTGCATACATTTTATTACATTATTTTTTTTTTTACATACTGAGACAAGGATATCCCTACGGCCAAACCTCCTACCGGCCGGCCAAACCCTCCCTAACCCGGACGACGCTATGCCAATGTGCGTCGCCCCACGGATCTCCCGGTTGCGGCCGGCTGCGACAGAGCCTGGGCGCGTAACCCCAGCCCCAGCCCTGGGCGCGAAAACCCCCAGAGACTTCTGGTGGGCAGCTAGCACTGCGATCAGTGCCCTAGACCACTGCGCCACCGGGAGATACACTTAGTCCCACTATCATTTACTTTTCAACAGAACAATGACCAACACACCTCCAGGCTGTGTAAGGGCTATTTGACAAGAAGGGAGAGTGATGGAGTGCTCTGCATCACATGACCTGGCCCTCACAGCCCCGACTTAACAATTGAGATGGTTTGGGATGAGTTGGACCGCAGAGTGAAGAAAAAGCAGCCAGCAAGTGCTCACATATTGTGGGAACTCCTTCAACGCTGTATGGAGAAAAACATTCCAGGTGAAGCTGGTTAGAGAATGCCAAGAGGTGGCAAAAAATAACAAAAGTTTTATGCTCAACCAAACATCTTGAGGATTATGTTACTTGATAGAGGACCAGTCTGGCTCTAACCTCGATGGTGATAGGCCTCAGCTCTATCCTCACACTTAATCCCATCAGTCATGATAGAGGAAGCTGATATCTCCTCTTCAACTGGCTCAGTTTTCACCTTTACCATCGGACAACTCTGGACTTTTTACTTTGGCAACAGGCGATCAGGATAGCTGTCTTCTTTTAAATCTTTATAACCCGTGTCCTCAAACTTTGTCATGTTGTTGGTAAAGCTTCTTAGGGCTGTTGCATTTACAAAACAAAACTCGTTTCAAAGAAACTTAACATTCAAGGGAGGCTGAGCTTCTCCAGTGATGATGCAAGCAGTCCTTGCAAAAGCTGTGGCCAGACCTTAAATTTGATCTCCAAATCCAAGCCCTCATTTACTGTCAATAGCTAAATATTTGATGGAGAGCCTTATAGTTGTTTTCCAACTTTCACCTCCTTTGACAAACAACCAGAGAACCTTTTAATGAGGTGCCATCAACACACCTGCTGCTCAGGGCCACAATTTCCTGTTTGTTTATATTATCAAGAGGAAATTACCTAATTAGTATTTTATTACAGTTTTTATGGTAGTTTGCATAAAGGATTTTGGTAACAAAAGACCCCTTTTAAGGGTCCATAATAAACCATTTATAAGGCATTTACAAACTGTCTACTCACCATTTATTAATCATTACTCCCATATTTGTAAATGTTAGTAAACTAGCTATTTACACGTGTGTGTATATATATATTTAAATAATCATCCTGTGTTGAGTGCTTATTCTTTTACCGGGTACTACAGGATTGTATACCAATGGCATGCCCATCTTTTTGTGGGAAATTACACTGGTCCCTCATACATTTATAAATATACAGTGCCTTAGGAAAGTATTCAGACCTCTTGTCTTTTTCCACATTTGGTTACATTACATCTTTATTCTAAAATTGATTCTTTTTTTCATCCTCAGAAATCTACACCCAATACCCCATAATGACAAAGCAAAAACTGTTTTTTTAGACATTTCTGCACATTTATTAAAAATAAAAAAACATACCTTATGTACATAAGTATTCAGACCCTTTGCTATGAGACTCAAAACTGAGCTCAGGTGCATCCTGTTTCCATTGATCATCCTTGATTGGAGTCCACCTGTGGTAAATTCAATTGATTGGACATGATTTGGAAAGGCACACACCTGTCTATATAAGGTCCCAGTTGACAGTGCATGTCAGAGCACAAACTAAGCCATGAGCTCAATTGTCCGTAGAGCTCCGAGACAGCATTGTGTCGAGGCACAGATCTGGGGAAGGGTACCAAAACATTTCTGCAGCATTGAAGGTCCCCAAGAACACAATGGTCTCCATCATTCTTAAATAGAAATAGTTTGGAACCACCAAGACTCTTCCTAGAGCTAGCCGCCCGGCCAAACTGAGCAATCGGGGGAGAAGGYCCTTGTTCAGGGAGGTGACCAAGAACCCAATGGTCACTCTGACAGWGCTCTAGAGTTCCTCTGTGGAGATGGCAGAACRTTCTCTGCAGCACTCAACCAATCAGGCCTTTATGGTAGAGTGGCCCGAAGGAAGCCATTCCTCAGTAAAAGGCACATGACAGCACACTTGGAGTTTGCCAAAAGGCACCTAAAGACTCTCAGACCATGAGAAACAACATTCTCTGGTCTGATAAAACCAAGATTGAACTCTTTGGCCTGAATGTCAAGCGTCATGTCTGGAAGAAACCTAGCACCATCCCTACGGTGAAGCATGGTGGTGGCAGCATCATGCTGTGGGGTTATTTTTCAGTGGCAGGGATTGGGAAGCAAAGATTAACAGAGATCCTTGATGAAACCTGCTCCAGAGCACTCAGGTCCTCAGACTGGGTCGAAGGTTCACCTTCCAACAGGACAATGACCCTAAGCACACAGCCAAGACAACGCAAGAGTGGCTTCGGGACAAGTCTCTGAATGTCCTAGCCAGAGCCCGGACTTGAACCCGATCAAACATTTCTGGAGACCTGAAAATAGCTGTGCAACAACGTTCCCCATCCAACCTGACAGAGCTTGAGAGGATCTGCAGAGAAGAATGGGAGAAACTCCCCAAATACAGGTGTGCCAAACTTGTAGCTAAACCAACACTAGAAGACTTGAGGCTGTAATTGCTGCCAAAGGTGCTTCAACAAAGTACTGAGTAAAGGGTCTGAATACTTATATAAATGTAATATTTCAGTTTTAAGTTTTTATATATTAGCAAAAATGTCTAAACCTGTTTTTGCTTTGTCATTATGGGGTATTGTGTAGAGGATGCTTTAAAAAAAAAAAAAGGGAAAAAAAGCTATTTTAGAATAAGGCTAATGCAAAAATAATGTGGAAAGTCAAGGAGTCTGAATAGTTTCTGAAGGCACTGTAAATAGCACTCACTTTAGATGAGTGACTGCAACAATACTAATGATTAGTAAATGATTTATTCATGAAAGTAATGATTGATAAATGGTAAACACACAATTTATAAATGCCTTATTACAGACCCCTAAAATAGTGTTGGTTTAGTAAAAAATGTGTCTGGATTTTCATACTAAAATGCTYGAAAAATATACTGCAATTCTATACAATTCAGTATGACTTCTGTGAATCTTAATGTGAGATTTGGAAATTAGTGTACTTTAGTATCACTCCTAACCATGCATACAAATGAAGAGTGGATGTTTCTATACTTTTTATTTGATTGCGTAGAAAAATCACATTGAAATTCCATAGAAGACAATTCCCAGCACAATTTCTCACTCCAGAATGTCACTAAAGAGCTTCCTCTTCTTCGATTCGCCCGTCTGCACTTCCTGCCACTGGGCCCTCCTCTTCACAAAGTGGGTCAGTGCAAATTTGGCCCAAACGTGACGAGAAAACTGGCCTGATCTAAGCTGTGTCTCACAAGGCACTGAGAGAGAAAAAGAGAGAAAGAGCACGAATGACATTAAAAACAAAACACATGGTCTAAAACAGCGTTTCCCAAACTCGGTCCTGGGAACCCCAATTGGTGCACACTTTGTTTTTTTGCTCTAGCACTACACAGTTGATTCAAACAATCAAAGCTTGAAGACAAATTATTTTAGGGCAAAAACCAAAACATGTACCCCTTGGGGTCCCCAGGACCGAGTTTGGGAAACGTTGGTCTATGTGATCCAACCTAAGACAGAATTTGATTATATGCTTGCCACAACCCACAACACAATMAAATCAACACTAACCAGTAAACTAGTGAGTAGCTACTAGCAGACCCATTCTTGGGTGACAACTTCAGCAACACGAACACATTTGTGTAGATTTTACCTAATTCCTTAGCGATGCTTTGTCTCTGGGGGACAGTGGCGCTGTTCCAGACTGCCTCCAACACACGGCTGCCATACCTGGAGCAGGCCATCTGGACATACTGGCCCTGGGAATCAAGTAAGGACATGGCAGGGAGAGGAAACAGGGGATTAGGAGATATGGGGACTGCTGTGAGAATGTGATCAACAAAACAGTCAGCTTTGGACCATGACAATGAGAGGAAGTACTCCGTTTAGGTTATCATCTCTCCAGCAAGTACTACCTCCAGTCTCCTCAGGATCTTTCCCCTCCCCTTATCGCTGGAGGATGTCACCAGGAGCTGCAGAACGTGGCTGCCRGATTGGTCGGTTCCCAGGGTCAGGTGGTCAGCGGGGGTCAGAGAGCGTAGGCTGTTCAGGAGCAGGGAGCGGTCTTTGAACTTGGCCAGTGACTGGACCAGACGCGAGCCATGGTAACAGATAGAGGATAGGGGGCGCTAGGGAGGGAAGAGGGAATACAAAAGACGACAGTGTTGGTCTTTTTATGGATAGACACACAATATGCTTGGTGTCAATAAGCCTTGGTGTCAGATCCAAAGTCGGGTGGGTGGGTGCATTCAGAACATCAGGTTCATTTGGGGACTTTGAGAGCAATACCTCTGTTTGTGTGTTGCCCTCTGCTGCCTCTGAGCTGTAGTACACCTCGTGTGTGAGCAGGGACAGGAAAAGAGGCAGGCAGGCGGTGTGTCGAGAGGCAGGTTCAGCACAGTGAAAAGCATTAAGGAGGCGTTGCATCATCTCTCCCTGTTTCTCCTCCCGCTCTGCACAGCTGTCTGTCAGCTGGACGATCACACCCATGTGACCTGCTGCCAAGATGGCCTCCAAACCCTCGACTAGCTCATCAAACACCTTCAGGAACTGTGAAGGAGAGAGGGAGGAAGGAAGAGACAAATAGTGGAGGTAGAGTTACCACTGTCATTGTAAACTTTTGTTCTGTTTTATCATGCACCCTGATAAATACAGATTACATTCATCAGTATCTACCATCTTATGGATTTCAGGACTAACAGTATGGTATCTGTATGAATYACACTTAAGTAACCATGATGCATACATATAACTTAATCACAGCAATAACTATAGGGGGTATACATACCACTTTGTAATTGGTGGAGGCMGCTGTCAGTCTCTGTATGGGGAAGTTGGCGATTGGATGGATGGCCAGGGTTACCAGCTGACCCTGGAGGTGGTTCTTATAMAGGTCCCGGAGCAAGGCCTTGTGGGATAACTGGAGGACTATTTCAATTAGCCGACTAGAGGCCTGGTCCTTCAGAAAGACCAAGAGAGGACTAAGAGAAAGAGGCAAAAAGAGAGACAAAGACAAGATATCCAAAAGTATAAAAAGTAGGGCCGGGACGATACCAGTACAGCGATACTCGTTAGTATTGTGGCAAGGAAACCAAATACTAAGTGGATTTAACTTCTTCAGGAAAACAGCCCTAATGTTTTAAACAAACATCATTATGATGTCATCCAGTCACATTTATTTATTTTCCCCAGCTACAGCAAACAATATTTTACATACAGCAGGTTTTTAAACAAACAAAGAGACTACTTTGTGTTTTCATTTTTGGCATGGAAATATATTGCAATACTGGTATCGTCCGGGCCRTAATAYAAAAAGGGCAAAGATACATTGACTCAAATGTCTAGAGGAAATCTCACTGACCTGACTCCAGGAGCAGAGCTGAGTGATGTCAGGTACTCCACGATACCTTTGGTGAGCAGCTTGCAGAGCTTGGGTCGGTTTCTGTGACTCACCGTCAACATGGTCTGGAACACTGTACTAGCCACTGCATCAGTCACACACACTGATGGGAGAGATGGAAGAGGAGAGAGAGGTCATGTAACGCCATTGTGACTTGCTTGCAAGAAACATCTCCAATAGTATGTACTGCGAAGATCTACTATGAAGATGTACTGCGAAGTGCAATGAGGGGTTTCAATGTACTGTAGCTTGATGACAGAAGARTTACCATTGACATTATCCATCAAGGAGGTAGACAGGGTTTTTAGTTCCCACCAAAATGATGTGGGCGCCTCAAAGTAGGTCAGCTGAGTGGTGACATTCCTGTCCTTTACACCTGGAACAAAATACACAGACAAGATAAGTTATTGTGTGTATGAGTCTGTTTGGATAATTGTGTGCGTGTGTGTGTGTGTGTACCTGGGCGTGCTGTGTCGGTGCGGGCTGGACCAAGGCAGCCTGCCAGTACGTGTATGAGCGTGCGGGCCACGTGGGAGCCGTGTGTGTGTCTGATGAACTCTGCACAGTGCTCCATCACCACGTGACACAGGGACAGAACCTGGGCCTCTAGTATCCCACAATCCTCCCCTTCCATCTCGGAATCTCCTTCTGTGGTAGCTGTCTTTTCCTCCTCTGATGAGCTCTTTTCTAAAAGACAATATAAAGGAGATTTATTTCATGTCATTCTATTATATCTTGACATTTCAGGTGCTAGGAATTGTTTTCAGACTGGTCACAATCAGACTCACCTCTCCATCTGGGCATCTGTCTGAGGGCGCTCTCCAAGACATGACCCCCACATTTGTCACATGACACTGTCTTAAAATCGGAACCCGATTCTCCACCAAGCTCAGCCAGCACCTCCCCCACCTGGACGGTGCTAGCCAATGGGAGCAGACGCTGGAGGGTGACACTTCCTGTCACATCCATGGCAACCAGGGCAGCCTGCCCTTTGACCTCCGTCAGCACGTTCTCCACAAAGAGAACTATAGGGGAGGAAGAAATTAAGATGTGAAGCTATGTTGTAAAGGTCACAGCATTGTATACTCATGCAAACATTTATGCACATAATTGACACAATCTCCTTCCCRGTGCAAGGGCTCTCACCTCTCTCCTCGTCCTCTGTGAAGCCTTCGCTGAGTCTTTCTCCCACTCTGCGGAAGTATCCCACACTCAAGGCATCTAGACGCTTCTTGGCACCTCCTCCTTCACCTCCTCCTCTTCCACCCGCTCCTCCTCTCTTTCCCTCTCCATCTTCTCCTCGTTCACCTGCTTCTCTTCCTCTATTTCTGCCTTCATCTTCTCCTCTTTTACCCGCTCCTCCTCTTCCACCCACTTCTCTCATTCTCTCTCTATCTTCAGGATACTTCCTCTTCATTCCTGCCTCTCTCCACTGGTTGTTTTCCTCCATCTTCGCCAGCATTTTAAAGTAAGGACACCAACGCAACTTGATTACTTGGGTACTGGTGTCTTCTATCTGGAAAAAACAGTGTGCATGTTGTTGAATAAGATGAAAAGRAGATGCTTACCCCCTGGTCACTCTTAAACTAACGTAAACTCACCCCATTCCGTACAAATGTGTGCAACCGCAACATTCAAACGAGGCTACAAAGAAAACTAATGGGACTGTGTTGACTTCAAAATCGGGGGTGTGAACTAGGTTTCTATTCAAGCTTTGATCGACATGGTAATGGATCTATAGTATTGGAGAAAAGTTGAAAAAACGGACCCTCCATTACATCGTGACGTGTCGTAATGTACAGCACGCATAAAGCAACTATTTCTGTCTTACAATCTCTCTCCACCAGGTGTAGCACTTCTCTCATKGTTTAAAAACAAGAAATGGACAGTGACGGGGGTAAGGGGGGGATACCTAGTCATTTTTTGCGGCATCATTGCATGCGATCATCATTCTCAAAGCTGCTGTTTACTTCTAAGATCACTTTAGCKCCGCCCTAAAAACCTGATTCAAATTCGACACAAACCTTCAAATAMGTATAATGACACATTATATAAACTCTTTATAGTGTTTTATTTACATTTTAGAGGCGATAAGGTGATAAGTTGGACAGATTGAGTGAAAAAAAAAATCTCTCCTCCTCACTATCACGCATTAGTTTCGCTTCCCCACCCGCCATTTTTAAAAAGACCAGACGGGGCTCATTGCCTGCTTGAATTATGCAGAAACGGGCAGCGTTTAGGTCATGTAATTGATAATGTTGGAAAGGGGAGAAATTGTGCTTTACAATGGTATTGACATTACAGTTGATCTGGAAGTATTACGTTTTTGGGGCGCTAAAATAAGAGCAATTGTACGGACCAAGGCGATGTACGAGTTTACGTTAATACGGACCAGCCATGAATATGAGACAAAATATTTGTCAGTTGAAAGTACACTTTTGATTATTAAGAACAACCTAKATTTAAGGAGCTGTCAATACATTAACACTCGGGATCTTCTTCGGTTTAGRTAGCTAGCTAACAACAAGAATAAACTGTTTTGGTTTAGCTGACGTTAGCTCGCTAACAAGAATAACCCATGGAATAAATAGCTAACAAGCTAGATCACTGCGACCGTTCTCTTCCAGTTCAAATCGTCTGTATTTTTGACTGTCTCATAACTTATAAACTAGCTATGTGAATGGACTCAAAAACAAGACACATAATAACATAAAAAAAGTTAGAAAATGTAACACCAAGCTAGCTAATAGAACAACTCACATGTGAAACGATGGTCTGTTGTTGGCGCGTGAAGATGACGTCAATTTCCAAAGGTCAATTTCGTGCATATTTTTCATCAACCAGCAGGGGGCTCTTGGCTTTGCTTCATTATCCACAGGGCAACGGAACGAATCATGAATTGTGGTTGCTGGTTGACATACAGTAGGACTGACTGTATGAATGGGCTCTTTAATTGATTAAATAAAAATATCATTGTCACAGTGTCTAATTTCTCCTGAGTCCAGATATTTCATCACATTACAGTAAAACCAGTGGTGAAAAGGACTCAAGTAAAAGTACTTTAAGTACTAAAGTAGTTTTTTGAGTATCTGTACTTTACTATTTATATTTTTGACAAATTGTACTTTTACTCCGCTACATTCCTAAAGAAAAGAYTGTTCTTTTTACTCCATACTTTTTCCCTGACACTTGTTACTTTTTGAATGCTTAGCAGGACAGTCAAATTGTCCAATTCACACACTTATCAAGAYAACATCCCTGGTCATCCCTACTGCCTCTGATCTGGCGGACTCACTAAACACAAATGCTTCATTTGTAAATTATGTCTGTGTTGGAGTGTGCCCCTGGCTATCCGTAAATTTAAAAAACAAATTGTGCTTTCTGGTTTGCTTAATATAGGGAATTTTAAGTTATTCATATTTTTACTTTTGATTCTTACGTATATTTTAGCACTTACATTTACTTTTGATACTTACGCTACCGGTCAAAAGTTTTAGAACACCTACTCATTCAAGGGTTTTTCTTTATTTTTACTATTATCTACATKAATAATAGTGAAGACATCAAACTATTAAATAACACATATGGAATCATGTAGTAACCAAAAAACTCAAACAAATCAAAATATATTTTGCATTTGAGATTCTTCAAATAGCCACTCTTTGCTTTGATGACAGCTTGGCACACTCTTGGCATTCTCTCAACCAGCTTCACCTGGAAATATTTTCCAACAGTCTTGAAGGAGTTCTCACATACAGTATGCTGAGCACTTGTTGGCTGCTTTTCCTTCACTGCAGTTTGACTCATCCCAAACCATCTCAATTGAGTTGAGGCTGGGGAATTGCGGAGGCCAGGTCATCTGATGCAGCACTCCATCACTCGTCCTTCGGGTAAAATAGCCCTTACACAGCCTGGAGGTGTGTTGGGTCATGTTCTGTTGAAAAACAAATGATAGTCCCATTAATCCCAAACCAGATGGGATGGCGTATCGCTGCAAACTGCTGTGGTAGCCATGCTGTGTGCCTTGAATTCAAATAAATCACAGACAGTGTCACCAGCAAATCACCCCACACCATAACCTCTCCTCCTCCATGCTTTACGGTGGGAAATACACATGCAGAGATCATCCGTTCACCCACACCGCGTCTCACAAAGACATGGCGGTTGGAACCAAAAATCTCCAATTTGGACTCCAGACCAAAGGACAAATTTCCATCGGTCTAATGTCCAGCAATTCGACGATGAAGACCTGATTAACACAGTCTCCTCTGAACAGGGATGTTGAGATGTGTCTGTTACTTGAACTCTGTGAAGAATTTATGCTGGAAACTCTAATGAACTTATCGTCTGCAGCAGAGGTAACTCTGGTCTTCCTTTCCTGAGGCAGTCCTCATGAGAGCCAGTTTCATCATAGCGCTTGATGGTTTTTGCGACTGCACTTGAAGAAACTTCAAAGTTCTTGAAATTTTCCATGTTGACTGACCTTCATGTCTTAAAGTAGTGATGGACTGTCGTTTTTCTTTGCTTATTTGACCTGTTCTTGCTATAATATGGACATGGTCTTTACCAAATAGGGCTATATTCTGTATACCACCCCTACCTTGTCACAACACAACTGATTAGCTCAAACACATTAAGAAGGAAAGAAATTCCACAAATTAACTTTTAACAAGGCACACCTGTTAATTGAAATGCATTCCAGGTGACTAGCTCATGAAGTTGGTTGAGAGCATGCCAACAGTGTGCTAAGCTGTCATCAAGGCAAAGGGTGGCTACTTTGAAGAATCTCAAATATAAAATTATTATTTTGATTTGTTAACACTTTTTTTGTTACTGCAGGATTCCATATGTGTTATTTCATAGTTTTTGATGTTTCATCATTATTCTACAATGTAGAAAATAGTTTTAAAAATAAAGAAAAATCCTTGAATGAGTAGGTGTTCTAAAACTTTTGACCGGTAGTGTATGTATATTTCAAACAAAATGCTTTTTAAACTTTTACTCAAGTCATTTACTGGGTGACTTCACTTTTACTTGAGTTGTTTTCTATGAAGTCATCTTTTCTTTACTCAAGTATGAAAATTGGGTACTTTTCACCACTGTGTTAAAGCACACAGTGAGGACAATGCCCTCATGATGTCACCAGATCATTATCAGAACTCTTAAATGCACTCAAACCCTCAGACACAGGAAAGACATGACACAGTAAAACATGTATTTGCAAAACATGCACACAGATGATCTGTTTCTCTCATAATTCCCTCACTCCCTCCCTGTCCACATTAATGTTGCTCTACTCATCTATAGGCTCTCTGGGCTATCTTCAATATATATTTTTATTCCATACACTTTCCGATGTCCACTTAGCTGCCTGTCAACATTATTATCGCTCTCGTTTTCTCGTTTCCTGTCAGTCAAAGACTTCCTACTGAATGTTCTCAATTGTGATGCTTTGCTTTCTAAAAGCCCAACATACAATAAGTCACTATATTAAACATTGTTTGCCCATTTCATTTCAGGCCTCGGGAACATATGGCTAAAATACCCACGCTCTTCAATATGCTCTATTGAAATATTGGGGAATTGTGTGACTATATAATCTCATTCAGATTGTAATAAAAATTTAAATAAATATAAGTAATGGGTTGTGGTCAATGTTATAAAAATCGGCCCTGACTAAACCCATATCCTGTCAGAAAAACATAATGAAAATCCAGTGATTATATGGAATCAATACCTAAAATACCTGCCGCTGCCCACCGAAAAAGTCACTTCACTTTCCTTACACCTAAGTTGAAGTAGTAAACCCCTCAACAGGAATGGGAGAGGTCTGAATAACTCAGTTATTGTTTAACAAAGAGGTGTTACTAAGGCACATACCAATCCTGACTCTTGACCCTCAGCCTCAAACACAAGAACTCTCTGTATTCTAGACTGTGTTCGCTGTACTGTAATAGGTCGAGACGCATTTCACGCAGTATACATATGCAATTTGAAGAATGAGTCGCTTTGTGAGCTTTTGTAGGACAAACTTTTTGTATTTTCCTTTACCAGTATTCTCCTCCAATCATAATAATGGATCGTATTGGGACTCTATTCAGTGCATCCAGATTTCTATCTTCATCATCACATTTAATCACATCATCATGGTTAAAGGTTATTTATATAAATAAATAGAGGTGAACACTCTATACAGTGTATTCAGAAGCATTCAGACCGCTTGACTTTTTCCACATTTTGTTACGTTACAGCCTTATTTTAAAATTATTAAATCGTTTTTTTCCTCATCAATCTACACACAATACCCCATAATGACATAGAAAAAATAGTATTTTAGAAAAAGAAAATAAACTTAAATATAACATTTACATAAGTATTCCGACCCTTTACTCAGTACTTTGTTGAAGCACCTATAGCAGCGATTACAGCCTCAAGTCTTCTTGGGTATGACGCTACAATCTTGGCACACCTATATTTGGGGAGTTTCTCTCATTCTTCTCTTCAGATCCTCTCAGCTCTGTCAGGTTGGATGGGGAGCGTCACTGCATAGCTATTTTCAGGTCTCTCCAGAGTGTTCGATCGGGTTCAAGCGGGCTCTGGCTGGACCACTCAAGGACATTCAGAGACTGTCCCGAAGCCAGTCCTGCGTTATCTTGGCTGTGTGCTTAGGGTCGTTGTCCTGTTGGCAGGTGAACCTTTAACCCAGTCTGAGATCCTGAGCACTCTGGAGCAGGTTTTCACAAGAATCTCTCTGTACTTTGCTCCGTTCATCTTTCCCTCGATCCTGACTAGTCTCCCAGGCCCGGCAGCTTAAAAGCATCCCCACAGCATGATACTGCCACCACCATGCTTCACCGCAGGGTTGGTGCCAGGTTTCCTCCAGACGTGACACTTGTCATTCAGGCCAAAGAGTTCAATCTTGGTTTCATCAGACCAGAGAATCTTGTTTCTCATGATCTGAGTCCTTTAGCTGCCTTTTGGCAAACTCCAATCTGTCTGTCATGTGCCTTTTCCTGAGGAGTGGCTTCCATCTGGGCACTCTTCCATCTGGGCACAGCAAGTGGTACCAGTGCATCAAGTCTGACACCAACAGGCTCCTGAACAGCTTCTATCCCAATGAAATAATACTGCTAAATGGCAAAATGGACTATCTGAGTTTACCTTTGTAGTTCATTCCTTTTTTTCCCACTGTCTCTATGCACACTCAAAGYGCCCTACACACTACGCACACTGATACTCCAACACACATACAAACACACATACGACACACATACAAACACTCCATKATTTGCTCACACACACATATTATGCGGACTACAAAGGGAAACCCAGACACGAGCTGCCCAGTGACATGAGCCTACCAGACATGGTAAATGCCTTTTATGCTCGCTTCGAGGCAAGCAACACTGAAGCACACATGAGAGCACCAGCTGTTCCGGACAACTGAGTGATCACGGTCTCCGTAGCTGATGTGAGCAAGACCTTTAAACAGGTCAATATTCACAAGGCCGCGGGGCCAGACGGATTACCAGGACGTGTACTCAGACCATGGGCGGACCAACTGGCAAGTGTCTTCACTGACATTTTCAACCTCTCCCTGACCGAGTCTGTAATACCTACATGTTTCAAGCAGACGACCATAGTCCCTGTCCCCAAGAAAGTGAAGGTAACCTGCCTAAATGACTACCTCCCTGTAGCACTCATGTCAGTAGCCATGAAGTGCTTTGAAAGGCTGGTCATGGCTCACATCAACACCATCATRCCGGAAACCCTAGACCCACTCCAATTCGCATACCGCCCCAACAGATCCACAGATGACGCAATCTCAATCGAACTACACACTGCCCTTTCCCACCTGGACAAAATGAACACCTATGTGAGATGTTTTTCATTGACTACAGCTCAGTGTACAACACCATAGTGCCCACAAAGCTCATCAATAAGCTAAGGACCCTGGGACTAAACACCTCCCTCTGCAACTGGATCCTGGACATCCTGACGGGCCGCCCCCAGGTGGTAAGGGTAGGCAACCGTTTCAAGTTCCTTGGTTTCCACGTCACCAACAAACTATCATGGTCCAAACACACCAAGAAAGTTGTGAAGAGGGCACTACAAGGCTTTTTACCCCTCAGGAGAGATTGGAAATATTTGGCATGGGTCCCCAGATCCTCAAAAAGTCTATAGCTGCACCAACAAGAGCATCCTGACCGGTTGCATCACCGCCTGGTATGGCAACTGCTCGGCATCTGACCGTAAGGTGCTACAGATGGTAGTGCGTACAGCCKAATACATCACTGGGGACAAGCTTCCTGCCATCCAGGACCTATTTACTAGGTGGTGTCAGAGGAAGGCCCAAAAAATTGTCAAAGACTCCAGTCACCCAAGTCATAGACTGTTCTCTCTGCTACTGCATGGCAAGCGATACTGGAGTGCCAAGTCTATGTCCAAAAGACTCCTTAACAGCTTCTTCCCCAATCCATAAGACTGCTGAACAATTAATCAAATGACCACCCAGACTATTTGCATTGACACCCCCCCTTTGTTTTCACACTGCTGCTACTCTCTGTTTATTATCTATGCATAGTCACTTTACCCTTACCTACATGTACAAATTACCTTGACTAACCTGAACCCCCGTACATTGACTCAGTACCATTACCCCCTGTATGTAGCCTCATTATTGTTATTGTAATTTTATTGTGTGATACATTTTTTTCAACTTTAGTTAATTTAGTAAATATTTTCATAATTCTAACTCTACATTTGATTTGATTTGCACATACATTTTTACTGACGCGACACACACACACACACACACACACACTCACATACAATCACATACAATCATCATATACGCTGCTCCTACTTACCTTACCCATATACAAATCTACCTCTATTGATCCAGTATCCCTGCACATTGTAAATAATGGTACTGGAACTGACCCTGGATATACAGTAGTATGCTTATTTACTTTATCGTGTTCTTCTTATTTTTATATCTTGTGTGTTTTTGTTCTATCTTATTTTTAGCATTAAATTGTTATTGATTACTGCATTGTTGGGGTTAGAGCTTGCAATAAAGGCATTTRACTGTGCTTGTCCATGTGACATTAAAAACTGAGACTAAATACATTTTGAAAATGTTTTTTTAAAACAATGTTTTATTAACTAGATAAGCTACAGTAGGCCACTGTGTGTATTGTAATTAGCTGCTATCTAGGTGAAATGTCATCAGCTAGCTAACTTCATATTATCTTGTGTCGGGACTTTACTTTCATTAATCTGATGACTGTTATTTATCGAATCAACTAACTATGCTTAATTGTTACCCYATTAAATTAATCATGTAACAATTAACTCATTAAGAATTTGGGTCACCACGATAGCGGATGGTTAAAGAGTTACCATCTCCCAAATTAAACTGTAAATGTCTTTACCTATCACATCCATAAAACAGTTAACATATTAATCATAACGTCTTATCATATCATCATTCTGAACAGTCATTACCTCCTGCATCAGCAAAAACCCCAGCCTTACTTATGATTCAGTACTACACAAATTGGTGTAATTATTTATTTACTAGCTAACTAAATAATAACACAGAATAAACATACACACTTAATACATTAGGAAAAGGTCCCTAGCGGACTGARACAATATGATGACTTTTTACACAACGAGGGAGAGAGAGAGAAAGAGAGGAAGAGAGAAAGAGACACTTATCGTTGAAACATTTTAGAAACTATTCTCACAGTAATCATATACTTTGCACACGTACCGCCGCTCGTTTGGAGTAAGAAATCATGAATGTACTTACATGAATGCCTTCGTTCGACATTCATCTCTGTCGGAACTTCTTCTCCTTCTTAGGAAGGATGTGGGCCTTTCAGCGGTGTGGGGGCTGTGCTTTGGCAAAGTGGTTGGGGTTATATACTGCCTGTTTGGCCCTGTCCGGGGGTATCGTTGGATGGGGCCACAGTGTCTCCTGACCCCTCCTGTCTCAGCCTCCAGTATTTATGCTGCAGTAGTTTATGTGTCGGGGGGCTAGGGTTAGTCTGTTATATCTGTAGTGTTTCTCCTGTCTTATCCGGTGTCCCGTGTGAATTTAAGTATGCTCTCTCTAATTCTCTCTTTCTTTCTTTCTCTCTCTCGGAGGACCTGAGCCCTAGGACCATGCCTCAGGACTACCTGGCATGATGACTCCTTGCTGTCCCCAGTCCACCTGGCCATGCTGCTGCTCCAGTTTCAACTGTTCTGCCTGCGGCTATGGAACCCTGACCTGTTCACCGGATGTGCTACCTGTCCCAGACCTGCTGCTTTCAACTCTCTAGAGACAGCAGGAGCCGTAGAGGTACTCTCAATCATCGGCTATGAAAAGCCAACTAAGATTTACTCCTGAGGTGCTGACCTGTTGCACCCTCGACAACTACTGTGATTATTATTTTTTGACCATGCTGGTCATTTATGAACATTTGAACATCTCGGCCATGTTCTGTTGTAATCTCCACCCAGCACAGTCAGAAGAGGACTGGCCACCCCTCATAGCCTGGTTCCTCTCTAGGTTTCTTCCTAGGTTTTGGCCTTTCCAGGGAGTTTTTCCTAGCCACCGTGCTTCTACACCTGCATTGCTTGCTGTTTGGGGTGTTAGGCTGGGTTTCTGTACAGCACTTTGAGATATCAGCTGATGTAAGAAGGGCTATATAAATTGATTTGATTTTATTTGATTTCAGCGGCATGCTTGTAAAGCTCTGATTGTCCAAAAGGGTCCTCCCTTTCCCGTCTTCTACTGTTGTTCACTCTGGAAGATGCTCCTTGGAAGATAGGCTAGCCTGCCGTGTTTATGGTTCCCATTGGTGATGAGAGTCGTAGAATACGGTGATTTGAGAAGAATAGGATGGTTTGAAGAGTAGTAGAATGGTCCCACTTAAATTAGCTTTTCTAGATATTTGACTTAGMACAGCTAATCAGCCGTACCATGCTTTTCTGGTCTCCATGTTAATTTCTATKCCAATCCTTTTATGCACTCTGGTCGACAGGGACGGTTCCATCAGGCTGACACGCTCTCTGACCTCACTCGSGGCGTGGCTACTTACTGTGCATTTCACAATTATTCATATTTCATAAGAAACGTTAAGGATGGAGACTTCGTACATGTAGTATATATACTTTTCAAGTTACAGTATTTCCTTTATAACACTTTTAATGACATCACAAAATAAAAACCAATATGACATACATTTTCTATAGCTCACCACTGACCATTTCCCACGTTCTCTGTTAGGATTATTTTTCTAGTATTCGCTTTAGAATGAGTTTCGGCGGGAAACCTCTGTGTAGACAAAGCACTTTCATCTGTGAAATTTGGAGAGGGAGGTTKTGTAAGGATCTGGGTGTAGCTGGTGCAGAGGAGTCAGGTGCAGGACAGCAGAGATGAGTAACAAAAGGAACTTTACCCAAAATATCCAAATACATGAAGTCATACCAAGCCCACAAACATCGGACCGAACTTACAAAAAACAATCACGCACAAAAACCATGGGGAAAACAGAGGTTTAAATAATGAACATGTAATTGGGGAATTGAAACCAGGTGTGTAAAACAAAGTCAAAACAAATGGAAAATGAAAAGTGGATCGGCGAAGGCCAGTGACGTTGACCGCCGAAAGCCYCCCGAACAAGAAGATGGACCGACTTCGGCGGAAGTCGTGACATGTTCTCTCTCCTTGATTTACAACAGGGCGTGAGGTGTCAACCCCCCACCAGCTCCCTCCTCCCCCCTCTGTGGGTGAGAGAGGGTCTGGTTACTGTCATCCACTGCCAAGTTGAGCAGACCCATTCAGATTCTCACAGGACAGTCATGACACTTGTTATTTTGATATAGGCCTATTAARCATTGTAAATTAAATACGTATACTCCAAATGCGTTTGRAGATAACAGAAATGGAAGAGGGTGAAAGGATATTCTGCTCCAGCTGTCAGAAAAGGGAGTAGGTATACTAGCTAGTTAGATATGGCAGGTTGTGGGATGATATTCTGAAAATATTCTCCCATTCTAGTCCTAGATAGGAAGACTATGAAGACAGAGAGATAATAGTCAGAGCTGTCTAATTGTAATAATGAAGCTCGTTCCTTTGTGATGTTGTCTATCCTCAGATATGGAGAGCTGCGAAAGCCTGTCWGCAGATGAAGAGGTCCCAGTGAATGTCCCAAGAGACTACTGGCACATCCTTGTATGCCATGGGTCGTATGTGTACTTATGTTAGCAAATGTTCTATACAACAATACAGTTCAAAATCACACACAACGTAGGCTACAAACCGGAGCAGGCCAATCCAACAGAAGATTTTCAAGCAAACATCTGTTCCTCACCTGATTGGTTAACAGGAGTGGTGACCGCGTGCCATTTGCATAAAGTAGAGCAGAGCTGAACTGCAGAGCTGGACACTGCTTACTGGTGTAGCTAGCTAGCAAGGAGGACTCCGGGAGGCTGGYGCAAAATAACGAATATAATACTTTTATTTCCCTTTTGACCCACATTCAAAAGTGTCACAAGCATGAAGATGCCATGAGGGACACAAAAAGATCCCTCATGGCGAACGATTAAATGTTGTGTCGTCATTAATACAATTGTAGTGAAACGTCCTGTTTCCATCACCACTGTCGTGATTTTGTTTTATATGGTATGACTTAACTTGAATAAAAACGTGGTTAGTATGACGTATTTTTATAACGTCTTATTCTGGTCGCCAACTGGTTGAAAAGTATATTTTTTTAACGTCTTTTTCTGACGACCATATGACCAGTTGATCATAATTGTGACCTCTATCTGACCAGCTAGTCATAATTCTGACCACTACATTATGTGCTATATTATGTAGGCTACTGGTCATAGWTAAGACCTCATCATAACCTGGTAATGACCACCTGACTACAGCTCATTAACCACACTCTTAGAAAAAACGATTCCAAAGGACACTTCGGCTGTCCCCATAGGACAACCCTTTTTGGTTCCAGGGAGAAGCCTTTTTGGTTCCATGTAGAACTACAATATTCTGTGGAAAGGGTCCTACATAGAACCCAAAAGGGTTATACCTGGTACCAAAAAGGGTTCTTCAAAGGGTTCTCCTATGAGGACAGCCAAATAACCCTTTTAGGTTCTAGATACCACCTTTTTTTCAAAGAGTGTACTGTAAAAAGTATTGCAGAGGATAAAGTTGGATATTGAAATCATTGTTCATTACATTTCTATTTGTTTCCATAGTCACCAATMAAAGTTATTCTTCAACATATTCTTACATTTAAAATAGATCAAGCAATGGCCAAAACAAATCTACATTAAACATTGTAGCACATCTGCARACAGTAATTGTTTCATAATTCACCCACAGACATTACATGCATAGAAATACTGGGAGTATATAAAGGCKCYTTGTTGTATTTMATMAATGATTAATAAYAGTGGTGTGATGGCATAGATCCTCATCAAGGACCTCTGYGCACAGAAGGCGATCTGGAGCGTTGTGGCCCTCTTGAAGAGTTGTGTGATTGGTCAGATCTGCATTGAAGAGAATCAGCGCATTCCGACTGATCAATTTTAGATATATACGCAAACTAGAAAAGGACATTCTTGAAGAAACTTTGTGGACTTAGCTGGCTAAAGGTATTTCCATGGTACTACATGAAGAATTCTGTGGCAGTTATAGGTTAGAGATGTCTTCAGTAAGGAGCAACTTACTCATATGCARACTTTGTGTCCTCCCCCACGGTGGTCAGGGAAATATTATAGGACTTCCCAGAGGGCCAGCAACAAACCAACATCCGGAGTTTCTGGCTTTTCATGACACTTCAATCTGTCATATCATTATCTGTCATGTCAGTCCTGCAACAAACATTGTTAGAAATGGGTGTAACTGGCTAATCTCTTCCTCTTCTTTYTAATTGTGCACATGTGAATTAGAGTGAGCGACAGGGAGAATGAGCAAGAGAGAAATGGGAGAAACTTTACATGACTCACCAAGGGAGGTGTCTGTTGAATCAGGACGCAAGGGGTTTGCTTTACAAACTTATATTACTGTAGTTCTACCTGGAACCAAAGGGTTTTTTATTTAATTTTTTTATTCACCTTTATTTAACCAGGTAAGCTAGTTGAGAACAAGTTCTCATTTACAACTGCGACCTGGCCAAGATAAAGCAAAGCAGTGCGACAGAAACAACAACACAGAGTTACACATGGAATAAACAAGCGTACAGTCAATAACACAATAGAAAAAAAGAAAGCGCAAATGCTGGGTAATGGCTTTGGGGATGACCAGTGAGATATACCTGCTTGAGCGCGTGCTATGGGTTGGTGTTGTTATCGTGACCAGTGAGCTGAGATGGGGCGGAGCTTTACCTAGCATAAACTTATAGATGACCTGGAGCCAGTGGGTCTGCGCGAATATGTAGTGAGGGCCAGCCCACTAGAGCATAATCGGTCGCAGTGGTGGGTGGTATAAGGGGCTTTGGTCAAAACGGATGGCACTGTGATAGACTGCATCCGTTTGCTGAGTAGAGTATTGGAAGATATTTTGTAGATGCATCGCCGAAGTCGAGGATCAGTAGGATAGTCACTTTTACTAGGGTAAGTTTGGCGGCGTGAATGAAGGAGGCTTTGTTGCGAAATAGGAAGCCGATTCTAGATTCATTTTGGATTAGAGATGTTTAATGTGAGTCTGGAAGGAGAGTTTACAGTCTAGCCAGACACCTAGGTATTTGTAGTTGTCCACATATTCTAGGTCAGAACCGTCCAGAGTAGTGATGCTAGTCGGGCGGGCGGGTGCGGGGCAGCGAACGGTTGAAAGCATGCATTTGGTTTACTAGCGTTTAAGAGCAGTTGGAGGCCACGGAGGAGAGTTGTATGGCATCGAAGCTCGTTTGGAGGTTAGTTAACACAGTGTCCAAAGAAGGGCCAGATGTGGTGTCGTCTGCGTAGAGGTGGATCAGGGAATCACCTGCAGCAAGAGTGACATCGTTATATATACAGAGAAAAGAGTCTGCCCAAGAATTGAACCTTGTGGTACCCCATAGAGACTGCCAGAGGTCCGGGCAACAGGCCCTCCAATTTGACACACTGAACTCTGTCTGCAAAGTGTTGGTGAACCAGGCGAGGCAGTCATTTGAAAACCAAGGCTATTGAGTCTGCCGATAAGAATACGGTGATTGACAGAGTCGAAAGCCTTGCCCAGGTCGATGAGACGGCTGCACAGTACTGTCTTATCAATGGTGGTTATGATATCGTTTAGTACCTTGAGCGTGGCTGAGGTGCACCCATGACCAGCTCGGAACCGGATTGCACAGCGGAGAGGATCTGGGGACCCATGCCAAATTTTTTCAGTCTCCTGAGGGGGAAATGCAGGCACCGTGCCAGGATTTTTTGTGTCCCGGGGCTAGGGGGGGGCTTACAATAACTGGGTAGAAAAATAGTTGATTTTCATGACTTCAGAGTTATAAGGAAGTTCTAATTTTTTCAATAAAAGCAGATATGGCACACAGCCATTCGATATAAATTTAGTTTTTTAATTGAATTGGCCAAGAATATTCAACAAAATAGCTATAAGCCTAATCAAGTGACCACAAGGCAATGACAAAAACGTCTTTCACCTGCAAAGGTAAAAGACGCACTGAAGTCTTCAGCAATAACAACACAAAACACCAAAATGCGACAACAACAAGAAGTGCTTTTATTCTATATGCATAATCAAACAACTGTGCATTGGTAATAATGTTTCGGATTAAATGGCTATCACACGCTCAGAAACTAAATTAATAATATCCAAAGTGCAGCCACAACGAGAAGTGCAATGCGTTTAGCCTATACCTGTTTAACTGTGCACACACTTGTAAAACGAACTGGCTATCATCACAATCTTAGTGATTGTATTTCTATTGCAAAAATACTTGTAGACTGACTGGCCATCAGCGCGATTCAATCATGTTCGCACCAACGGACAGGCGCTKTGTCAATAAATAAAAGGCCTTTCAGTTGCAAATTCATAATAATAGATGAGGCTACGACAGGCGCACAATATACAAAATTACCCAACTTAATACCACATAATAATATCCTATGGCATATTTATAATTAATTAATCAGTTACTCACCAAGCCTTGTTTTATAGAAGGACGATGCGTCTGTTGTTGTGGTTCAGTGCAAATGAGTCTATAATATTCTGGACATCCAGCCTTGGTTCTTTCTGCGTGTATGGACAGGCAGGCAAGGTTGCTGAGTCGAGGGTTTGCCATTCTGTTTCTCAGGTAGGTTTTAATACGCCGCATGCAGGAAAAACTGCACTCACATGACAAGGACGTTACTGGCAGTGTGAAAGATATGCGTAAAWGTTTATAGATGTCCACGAAGGAGTCTTTGTAAGGTTTAAGCATGGACAGGAACTCCAGTGTGCTGCTAACTATTTTGGCCTGTTGTTTTTTTCTTTCCAAGAGCCGGCGCACTTGGTGCATCTCGGCCAGCCGATTGTCKTCTCTTATTCCATAGTGCTGTGCCATGGGCACTAGGCTCTCCTTTTGCAGGAATGTGGCARGCTTGGGGTTGAGGGCTGGCGTTCCCATGAGAACTGTACCTGCTTCTGTGGAAAAGCGTTGGGTAATTTCATTCAACAGTCGGTCAATGACAGGGTAGAAGGAGGACGTTCGGAGTTCATCCGGAGAGGACATGGATGGATATTAGGTTTGAATTGGAGCTTCAACTATAAATTCCTGTAGATGGCGAGGCTGTTGCGATTGTCTCTTCTCTTGTGGGGGCGGCGGTAGTTTACCTTGCTACATATGGGTCTCCAAGAGTCCTCCATGCACTTTTCTTTTACGCTAGTGATGACCGAGTGTGCGAGGTCAGTGGCAGTCTCGAGGAAACGATCAGGGGACTGACATGAACTTTGTTGTGCTGAACAGATCCTCAAACAGGATAAGGTGGAGGATGAATTCAGCATCAATGAGTGAGAGTAGTGACCGCYCGTCAGTCGATCTGCCTGAATTTGGCTGCGACTTAATGTCCTTTAAAGTTGCAATGATGGCTGGGAGGGTTTTTTGCGCTGCCCACAGCGAGTAGTACTGGCAGGACCATCGTGTATCAGACAGTTTCTTGAGTTCAATGGGCTGCTGTGAAGGCTCAAGTTCCCTTTGCATCTTAAACCTCTTGTCACTATAGGGGGTGCTGTTTCAACTTGGACATTTATCGTTCCCAAATTAAACTGCCTCGTACTCAATTCTTGCTCGTACAATATGCATATTATTATTACTATTGGATAGAAAACAATCTCTAGTTTCTAAAACCGTTTGAATTATGTCTGTGGGTGAACCAGAACTCTTTCTGCAGCGAAATTCATGACAGGAACTGCGAAGGTCTGAAAACGAGGCTCTGTTCTCAGATCAGTTTAAAGCTCTGTATGTATCCTATGGGTCGACATGAACTGCACCCGCCTTCCCCTGGATGTCAGTAACCAATGAGAATTGGAATGGAGTTTCTACGTAGATCTCAGACCTTATAAAAGGCCAAGGAACGAAGGGAGCTCTCTTTTCGACGTTCGTCATTACGCAAAGCAAGACCTCAGGATGGCATTTTGAAACGCTCAGTTATCGGCCTTAGATATATCCGTCTGTAATTTAATTCGATATAGGTGTTAGAAACATCATAACGAAGTTATTTTAAACCGAGTTATATCAGTTTATGCGAGTATATTGCTATTTTCGGAATTTCCTTAGTATTGCGTTTTGAACATTTGGGCATGTTGTGGCCACATAGCTATTGTTAGCTGCTAATTCCGAAGTTGAAGACGACGTTTTACAACCAAGCAACGATTCTTTTGGACAACTTGCCCAAGATTCTGATGGAAGCTCGTCCAAAAGTAAGAGCTATTTATGATGTTATTCCGTATTTATGTGGAAAAATGTAAACGGATTTGTCCGCCATTATTGCGGCACTGGTCTGGCTGTAACGCACACTGTATGTCTAGTAACGTTAATTTTAAAAATCTAACACAGCGGTTGCATTAATAACTAATGCATCTTTCATTTGCTGTCCAACCTGTATTTTTTAGTCAAGTTTACGATTATTTATTGATTAGATTAGGTGCGCCTCCAAGACTGTCTCTTATACACATCTAGATGTGTATAAGAGACAGGTGTAATATGATGTTACAGGACTGTCATCTGATGAAGTATATCAAGGTTAGTCAAAAATTATATATCTTTTGCTGGATTGTCACGATCGCTAACATTTGCTGCTGGTAAATGCGGTTGTGTTTCTGGCTATTGTGGTAAGCTAATATAATGCTATATTGTGTTTTCGCTGTAAAACATTTAAAAAATCTGACATATTGGCTGGATTCACAAGATGTTGGGCTTTCATTTGCTGTACGCTGTGTATTTTTCAGAAATGATTTATGATGAGTAATTAGGTATTTGACGTTGGTCTCTGTAATTATTCTGGCTGCATCGACGCTATTTCAGATTGCAGCTGCAATGTAGAACTGTGATTTATACCTGAAATATGCACATTTTTCTAACAAAACATATGCTATACAATAAATATGTTATCAGACTGTCATCTGATGAAGTTTTTTCTTGGTTAGTGGCTATTTATATCTTTATTTGGTCGAATTAGTGATGGCTACTGATGGAGTAAAAAACTGGTGGAGTAAAAAAAGTTGTCTTTTGCTAACGTGGTTAGCTAATAGATTTACATATTGTGTCTTCCCTGTAAAACATTTTAAAAATCAGAAATGATGGCTGGGTTCACAAGATCTGTATCTTTCATCTGGTGTCTTGGACTTGTGATTTCATGAACATTTGATTATATGATATCCCTGTGGCTTTAGGCTAGGCTATACTAGTCAGCTTGTTTGATGGGGGGGATCCCGGATCCGGGGTTGTGACTCGTTAGAGGTTAAGGACAACAAAGTCAAGTTATTGGAGTGGCCATCACAAAGCCCTGACCTGAATTTGTGGGCAGAACTGAAAAAGCGTGTACGAGCAAGGAGGCCTACAAACCTGACTCAGTTACACCAGCTCTGTCAGAAGGAATGGGCCAAAATTCACCCAACTTTTTGTGGGAAGCTTGTCAAAGTCTACTCGAAAGGTTTGACCCAAGTTAAACAATTTAAAGGCAATGCTACCATATACAAATTGAGTGTATGTAAACTTCTGACCCACTGGGAATGTGATGAAAGAAATAAAAGCTGAAATAAATCATTATCTCTACTATTATTCTGACATTTCACATTCTTAAAATAAAGTGGTGATCCTAACTGACCTAAGACAGGGAATTTTTACTAGGATTAAATGTCAGGATTTGTGAAAAACGGAGTTTAAACGTAATTGACTAAGGTGTATGTAAACTTCCGACTTCAACCGTAATAGCCTGGGAGCTCAGAAGAAAAACTATTCTGGTTGGTTTTTCTTTGGAATTTTGCCTGCTATATCAATTGTGTTATAGTCTCAGACATTGTTTAAACATTTCTAGAAACTTCAAAGTGTGTTCTATCCAATATTATAAATTATATGCATAATCTGGCTTCTGGGCCTGAGTAACAGGCAGTTTACTTTGGGCACGTCAGTCAGGCGGAAATTCAGGAAAATAGACCCTAGCTCTAAGAAGTTTTTAAGCAAAATGTTACTCCTGAGCTTATTTAGGCTTACGATAACAAAGGGGTTGAATACGTATTGACTCAAGACATTTCATCTTTCCATTTTTTATTAATTTGTGAAAATGTCTAAAAACATAATTCCATTTTCACATTATGGGGTATTGTGTGTAGGCCAGTGAAACAAAATCTCAATGTAATCCTTTTAAAATGCAGGCTGTAACKCAARTAAATGTGTAAAAARGCATACTTTCTGAAGGCACTGTAGATGGCAATGGTTTTAATGGAACTAGGGGTCTCCTTGCCCCCCAGCAGCCAAATCAAATATATTGTGACGTGTTATTGAAAACGATCCTATAGAACAGTGACTGTGTATGTTTTCACAGAAATATATGGAGCCAGCGCATYGAGACTTGCAAGATGATGTGATGAAGTCCAGACGTACAGACAGGCTTGATACTGATGTCTCTAAATTGAGAGACCAGGCACTCGGCATCATTTKTTTTAATAGACACAAATTGTTCTTGTATTGTCTTTTTTTATTATTGATTGAATGGTGTCAGTCAATATGGGGAGGTAGAAACCTGGTTTATCAGGAAACTATACATCAGGCGGTGTCAGAGAATGTCACGAAAAATTGTCAAAGACTCCAGCCACCCAAGCCATAGACTGTTACTCTGGTCCCATCCAGCAAACGGTACAAGAACATCGGCTCTCGAACCAACAGGCTCCGAAACAGCTGCTACCCCAAAGCCATAAGACAGCTAAATAGTCAGACAGCTAAATAGTCAACTAATGGTACTCAAACTATCTGCACTGACTCTATCTTGCGCTGACCCAATGAACACTCACTAGAATTGATATACACACACACTCACTCACACACACACTACACTGTCACTCTCACACAAATCTCTCACATATTCAAACAGTACATACGCACACACACGCATACCGACACAACACAAACAAACCTACATACATACACACACGCACACTCACACACACACTTTTAATTTGCTGCTGCTTCTCTGTTCTTTATTTTACTCATATTATTATCTATTCGGATGCCAAGTCACTTTACTCTGCCTTCATGTACATATCTACCTCAAGTACCTCGTACCTCTGCACATTGTACTGGTACTCCCTGTATATAGCTCCATTCTTGTGTATTTTATTCCTCGTGTTAGTTACTTTAACATTTGTATCATTCTTTTTTAAACTTTGCATCGTTGGGAAAGGTTCTTAAGCAAACATTTCACTGTAAAGTCTAGACCAGTTGTACTCGTCGCATGTGATAAATGAAATTAGATTGATTTGATTTTGTATACGAGACAGCACACAGGAAGGTATGACCACTGAAATGTTTGCCAAGAAAAAAAACATGGATCCTACCATGTGATGTCACAGAGAAGCATTTTGTTAGGACCTTAATTGTTTAACCACAGACAGAGAAATGCACTGWTTTCACYTATGTAGACCTTGGTTTGGTGCTGAAGATGATGAATATAAAGCTGAAAAGTGGCGGAATTGCCCTTTAATTTCTCTCCACCCCATGGTAAAATTAGTAGAATTGCATGAAAATTGTTATAAAATTGCTACATTTTCTCTRTMCCGCATGGCAAAATTTCTAAAATTGCAAATTAACTTTAAAATGTACACTTCTCTCTGCCATCAAGAGGGTTGCCACCAAAAAATGTGCCTGCTTGGTTTCCACTGCCTTTCTGTATCAGAAACTAACGCGCCTGTTATTGCGTATGCTGTCTGCTGCAGTGCCTTGACGCTCCACACAGGATGTCCTCGATAGGGGGCTATGGTTTATTTAATACCATGATGGTGAGGGGGGCAGGGTGGAACTGTCTGAGGCAGAGGGTGTGTCAAGTCAAGTCCCGTTTGCATTCCTCAAGAGGAGCATAGGCTAAACCTTATCCAAGAAGCGTCTGTTAGAGAGAAGAACTGGCATGAGCTGAAACTTTTAAAGCTGATAATACACGAACGGATATATATTAGAAACTTTAAAAAGTCACTCAAACTTTTTTGTTGAATAAAGAAGCCATCACTCAACACAAAGTAAGGAATTGTTCATTTCATTCTTCCAACTCTTGACAATTAGTTACACTGTGGTAGGCTACTCAAGTAAAGAACTTTCGCAAATTTCACAAGTGGGTAGCCTATAGGCTGAAAGCTTGCAACTAGAAGCCTGCATCCACCACATGTAGCTTATAAACTTGGCATGAGAGGCAGGCAGAGGAAAGTGCTTATGTAGCCAATGGACAAATCAAAATACCAGGCACTTTTAAATGGTAGATAGTTATTAGCTCAGCTGACTGAGCAATATAACGTTTCATTTGGCCATTGAATTACTGAACACTGAATTGCTCTCTCTCACACACACACACACACACACACACACACACACAGGGTGATGGGTGTTATTGGCTCCAGTGGTACCAGGCTCTGCTCATAAAGTGAGAGATTCTCAATTGCAAACACCTTTCCACATAAATATTATAGACACCATGCTGATAAAAACATGGAGCACATTTTCTCTCCCTCCAGAAAGGTTTTCCTGTTCCCTCGCATAATGTTGTGCGACAACCAATGGAAATATGAGGCATTTTTTGCCTTTCTTACATATACACACATACAGTACCAGTCAAATGTTTGGAGACACCTACTCATTCAAGGGTTTCTCTTTATTCTTTAAACMATTTTCTACATTGTAGAATAATAGTGAAGACATCAAAACTATGAAATAACACATATGGAATCATGTAGTAACCAAAAAAGTGTTAAACAAATCAAAATATTTATTTTATATTTGAGATTCTTCAAAGTAGCCACCCTTTGCCTTGGTGACAGCTTTGCCCATTCTTGGCTTTCTCTCAACCAGCTTCATGAGGTAGTCACCTGGAATGCATTTCAATTAACAGGTGTGCCTTGTTAAAAGTTAATTTGTATAATTTCTTTCCTTCATAATGCGTTTGAGGCAATCAGCTGTGTTGTGACAAGGTAGGAGTGGTACACAGAAGATAGACCTATTTGGTAAGAGACGAAGTCCATATTCTGGCAAGAAAAGCTCAAATAAGCAAAGAGAAACATGTCTCATTACCTTAAGACATGAAGGTCAGTCAATCGGAAAATTTCAAGTACTTTAAAAGTTTTTCAAGTGCAGTTGCAAAACCATCAATGAATCATGGCTCACATGAGGACACCACAGGAAAGGAAGACCCAGAGTTACCTCTGCTGCAGAGGATTAGCTCATTAAGTTAACTACACCTCCGAAATCTCAGCCCAAATAAATGCTTCACAGAGTTCAGTAACAGACAAATCTCAACATCAACTGTTCAGAGGAGACTGCGTGAATCAGGCCTTCATGGTCAAATTGCTGCAAAGAAACCACTACTAAAGGACACCAATAAGAAGAAAATACTTGCTTGGGCCAAGAACATGAGCAATGGACATTAGACCGGTGGAAATCTATCCTTTGGTCTGATGAGTCCAAATTTGAAATGATTGGTTCCAACATCTTGCGCCATGTACTGTTATAATCTCCACCCAGGCACAGCCAGAAGAGGACTGGCCACCCTTCAGGCTGGTTTCCTCTCTATGTTTCTTCCCAGGTTCCTGCCTTTCTAGGGAGTTTTTCCTAGCCACCGTGCTTCGACATCTGCATTGCTTGCTGTTTGGGGTTTTAGGCTGGGTTTCTGTGTAGCACTTTGTGACATCGGCTGATTGTAAAAAGGACTTTATAAATACATTTGATTGATTTGATTTATGTAGAGTTCAAACACACTTAACGATCATGGCTACCACAGCATTCTGCAGCAATACGCCATCCCATCTGGTTAGCGCTTAGTGGGACTATCATTTTTTTTTAACAGGACAATGACCCAACACACCTCCAGGATGTGTAAGGCTATTTGACAAGAAGGAGAGTGATGGAGTGCTGCATCAGATGACCTGGCCATTTTTCAAGTTATTATTAGTACATTTCTTTATTTACAATTTCAGTGTACATTGTTCATATTGTTAAGGTCAGTTTGACGGTGTCATCAATCTGTGGTGTTCTCCTGTTATAGTGGGGGGTGGAGAAACACCACATAGAGGCAACAACATAATATATTTGCCTTTTTTATTAAAAATTTTTTTTTTTGGGTGCCTAATTTTTTGAAATACTTGCCTCCCTTTAATTCACATTCAAACTATTCCCCCACCTCACAAATCTTCACTTCACCTTAACAAAGTTTCTCTTGAAAATGGGGTTTAGAGTGGGCCACAACACTGAATCCCCATTCAGAGACTTGTAGGTGAGTTGAATAGTTGAATAAAGGGCAAGATCAAAATTAGCACCAAAAAATWAATTAATAGGCAAGTTATATATTTAATGTTGTACCCTTTCACCTATGACAAGCACATCCTATGACACACACATTTGTACCCCCAWAGCACACACATCCCTGGGTTGCTCCTCTTTTCAGTTCGCTYCAGCTAGCGACTGGAACAAGCTGCAACAAACACTCAAACTGGACAGTTTCATCTCAATCTCTTAATTCAAAGACTCAATCATGGACACTCTTACTGACAGRTGTSGCTGCTTTGTGTGATGTATTGTTGTCTCTACCTTCTTGACCTTTGTACTGTTGTCTGTGCCCAATAATGTCTGTACCATGTTTTGTGCTGCTACCATGTTGTGTTGCTACCATGCTGTGTTGTCATGTGTTGCTGCCTTGCTGTGTTGTTGTCTTAGGTCTCTCTTTATGTAGTGTTGTGTTGTCTCTTTGTTGTGATGTGTGTTCTGTCCTATATTTATATTGTATTTCTTTTTTTCTTTTTAATCCCCGTCCCCGCAGGAGGCCTTTTGCCTGTTGGTAGGCCGTCATTGTCGATAAGAATTTGTTCTTAACTGACTTGCCTAGTTAAATAAAGGTCATGAGGTCTAAGGACCTTTTCTGTCAAATAAGAGGGCCTACTTTTTTAGGCCATATCACCCAGCCCTATCTCGATTATTTTCAAAAAAAAATTGTGCAATAATCACTGACCTGGCTTTCAAGTCTGTCTATGAAAATTCCCTTTTTTTAAACAAATTTAACTAGAACTGTCACGTTCCTGACCTGTTTTCCCTTGTTTTTGTATTTATTTAGTATGGTCAGGGCGTGAGTTGGGTGGGTTGTCGATGTGTGATTTTTATGTTGGGATTTTGTGTGTTCGGCCTGGTATGATTCTCAATCAGAGACAGCTGTCAATCGTTGTCCCTGATTGAGAATCATACTTAGGCAGCCGGGGTTTCACGTGTGTTTTGTGGGTGTTTGTCTTCCGTGTCAGTGTTTGTACCACACGGGACTGTTTCGTTTGTTTAGTCTGTACCTGTTCGTGCGTTCTTCGTTATATGTAAGTTCACATGTTCAGGTCTGTTGACGTCGTTTGTTGTTTTGTATAGTTTGTCAGTGTTCTTCGTTTCGTCTTCTTTAAAATAAATCAAACATGCATTCTCCACAAGCTGCGTTTTGGTCCGATCCATGCTCCTCAGACGAGGAGGAGAACAATCGTTACAAGAACCTTGCATAATGCACATACACTAATAATGACAAACTTCTTGGAGCAGGCATTAGGCTATAGAAAATTAACACAGGTCTCAACAATCTCTCAAGCCCCCGTGCTGGTGATTAGCCAAGCTAATCTTTATATTTTAAGTTTAGCCAACTTGGATCTATGTGCTAGCTAACAAGGTTGAACAGTGGAATTGCAATGAACCCACCCTTCAGTCTGCCTCCAACTGTTTGAAAGCATGTTAGCCTGTCCACTTCTTGAAATCAAGTGGCCTACCTTATTTCTCAGAATGAGAACGAGTTGCCAACTCCTTATATAATTGTGTTTTATGCTTATTGCACATTTATAAAACACAATTATAAAAAGACTAGACAGCTAGTATAACAGTCTTTATGCTGAAATACTGCTAGCGGAACGTGGTATCACAATGTCYCGCACAACAAACTGAGCATTGATTTTCCAGAATCGATGTTCATTGATACTCTTGTTTTACTWGTGTCTGCACTGTGCTCAATTTGAGTAGTTGAGACATAAKAATTACAGTAAAATAATGTCTCAATGTGTTTTGGTGTCCATATGGCCAATTCTGTTTGACGAGTTCAAACCGCTTGTCAGAGAGTAAGATGTGATCTCTCAACTTTGCTGACAGGAAAGGGCTTGGTTTGTGTGTAAACCACATAGAAAGAGGCATTGTGAGAGGTTTCACTCTTGCTCAAATCTGTCCAAAAAAAGGCCAATGCGTTTCAATGGGAATATTTTGGGCCTAAGCTTGTCGCCTGCCTTCCTGCCTTTGGGACAACGACTCCCATTATTAGGACGGAGACAGATCTCTGGTGTAAATGGAAAGGTGCACACAGCACAGAGGAGCGAAGGAGACGAGACCAAAAATCCAATGAGAACAAGCGGACATAAACGCTCATAAAAACGAAAAATAACAAAACGATTCTTGATTCTTGTGATACAGGCATTTGGAATATCGCGCAAAAACATGAATTCGAATGAATCAAATTTATTCGATATATTGCCCAGCCGTACTATAGGTTGCATGTTGTATGCCATTTAATTTGCAAACAAATGCTGATYGTGGGTGTTTTCTACATCTGGCATCAATTTGAGTGACTTTTTATATGTGTGTTGGTGAAGCAGCCTTCAACTCATTGCATTTAAAGTGTGGGTGTTGTTGTTGGGAAACTGCATTGAATTAAAGGCTCTTATCTCAGTGGCCCATGTGCATTCCAACGGTGCTTTCATGGTGCTACCTGCCAAAACTGACTTGGCAGGAGAGAAACCAGGAGAGGCACACAGGTTTATCATCATTGGACCAGCATATGGACTGACAAGTTTCTAAATCACACACACACACACACACACACACACACGCACGCACGCACAAACACCATAGGCAGAAATCCCAAGGGGGACGGGGGGGACACGACCCACCCATCCTGGGAAAAATATGATTTGTCCCCCCCAATATATCACTGTAAACATAACTATGTAATTTCAATAATATTAATAATACGCAATGAAAGCACTTGTGCTGATTATAGATGGTTTTTCAACCACTGATTGAAGGAGGAGGAGTTTCACCACTGAGGAGCTCCCAGGCAGTTTGTCAGCACAGTCTCGTTGCAAAAGCAAAATTGTCGCTAGTGATTTTTTTTTTTTTCCACCTTTAACCAGGTAGCAAAGATTATAGCAAACACCACAGAAACGGAATTGGTGCAAATTCAGCTATTGTTGGAAGCCTGCCAATATGAAACAAACTATGTTAAAATTTCAAAACGTTGCAGCATGTGTTGTGTAAATGTGTGTGTGTGCAGCTAGACCAGTCAGCCAGCCAGCCAGCCAGGTAGAAAAATGTCAGAAAAAAGTAAAAAGACGGACATCAGAGTATTTTTCAGTACACCAAAACGCAAAGTAAGAACTCTAGTAGCCTAATATTTCAAGACAAGTTGATAAAATGTTCATAAGAAAGAAGTGAAATGCTAATGGAAATGTTTCACAATGATGTCATTAGGCAGAGCAGGCAACAGATGGCCACAGACAGCAGAGCTGGGGAAAGATATGCAGGGACAGACTGGCAGAGACAGGGAGTCTCAGGTAAGTTTGTTGAGTCTTTGTTTGGCAACATTATGAAAGGTTCTCAATTTTTTGATTTGTAAAATAGGGACATAATTGGAAAATGCCATGGATACCCCACTCTCAACTTAACTGGTGACTGAACCAAGATTTGTTTAAGGCAATGGTATTGCTGTTGTGATTAATTGTGTAGTTTTGGGTACCGGTAGTTAGGAGTACAGCAACACCTTATTTCTTTTCTAGGAGACAGACTGTGAGTCAGTGAGGGTGGTGAAAGGGAAAGAGCCAAGGAGAGAGACTTCAGAGGACAGTGTCACAGCCACGGCAGGACCAGGTGTCACCCTTGTTGCCAGCAGCACCAGTATAGGGGACAGTGGCACAGCATCGTCCAGTTACCTCAGTGATGACACAGAACCATATCAGCCACACCCACAATTTTAGAACCGCAAACTCTTGCAAACAGAGTGTTGCGTTTCAAGAGAGAGGAACACTGCACTGATAAGGAACACTGCTATAACTATTATTATTATTAGTATTATAATGTTTTAAACAAGTTGGGACAACCCTTCAGTTAACTACTGTACCTAACAATTATCCAGTAGTAGTGATTATGGTCCCTCAATATACATTTAACATATTACAACATAGTCTATGTGTTACAGCACTACTTTTGGTGTCCCCCTCAGGAATTGCTCCTGAGAAAATTTCATGTAATTGTCCCATCCAAGGTTGATATCAGATTTTCGCCCCTGACACACACACAGTGCTGTAGTTGCTAAACCCACCATGTACAAAACACCCCTCTTCTTCACCCAGCTGTTCTCTTTCCTCCCTCTGAGCTGTCACAGAACTATCTTACCAGTTGTTATTATCAAAAGGTTTGTGAAACCTTTCAACTAGCCTCTACCAGACTTGGGCTCAATTCGAATGAAGTCAGTATATTCAGGAAGTGATTTGAACTTAACATTCAGAAATGGTAAAACTTTTGAAATAAATAGATTTTACTTTTCAGTTTATTGAGAAGTCATTGAAAATAAATGCCCTTTTTTAATTATTGAATTGTCAATTTTGTTTTATTCAAATTGAGCCCAACTCTTGCCTCTACATACATCTTCTCGTATAAGCATCCGGGTTAGAGTGATAGAGAATTGAGCCAAACCCTGGCCTCTACATACATCTTCTCTTATAAGCATCCGGGTTAGATGATAGAGAATTGAGCCAACCCTGGCTTCTACATACATCTTCTATTATAAGCATCCTGGGTTAGAGTGATAGAGAATTGAGCCCAACCTGGCCTCTACATACATCTTCTCTTATAAGCATCCGGGTTAGATGATAGAGAATTGAGCCCAACCCTGGCCTCTACATACATCTTCTTTATAAGCATCCGGGTTAGATGATAGGAATTGAGCCCAACCCTGGCCTCTACATACATCTACTCTTATAAGCATCCGGGTTAGAGTTATAGGAATTGAGCCCAACCCTGGCCTCTACATACATCTACTCTTATAAGCATCCGGGTTAGAGTGATAGAGATGATGCATCTCAATAGCCTCAAGTAGAATCCTCTCTTTACCTATTTCTTTGATGTTTCATTGTGTGAAAGACCTGGTCATATGGCTGCAATCCCGCTAACGGGATGATATGACAACAGCCAGTGAAAGTGCAGGGCGCCAAATTCAAACAACAGAAATCTCATAATTAAAATTCCTCAAACATACATGTATCTTATACCATTTTAAAGGTAATCTTGTTGTTAATCCCACAAAGTGTCCGATTTCAAATAGGCTTTTCAGCGAAAGCACCACAAACGATTATGTTAGGTCACCACCGACTCACAGAAAAATTCTGCCATTTTTCCAGCCAAAAGAGGGAGTCACAAAAACACACATAGAGATAAAATTAATCACTAACCTTTGATGATCTTCATCAGATGACACTCATAGGACTTCATGTTACACAATACATATATGTCTTGTTCGATTAAGTTCATATTTATGTCCAAAAACCTCAGTTTACATTGGCGCCATGTTCAGAAATGCCTCCGAAATATCCAGAGAAATTGCAGAGAGCCACGTCAAATAACAGAAATACTCATCATAAACTTTGATGAAAGATACATGTTTTACATAGAATTAAAGATACACTTGTTCTTAATGCAACCGCTGTGTCAGATTTCAAAAAGCTTTATGGCAAACACAATATTCAATCATCTGAAAACAGCGTTCAGCCACAAAAGCAAGCCATACAGTTACCCGTCAAATTGTGCAGTCAACAAAACTCATAAAAAGCATTATAAATCTTCACTTACCTTTGCTGATTTTAGTCGGAATGCACTCCAGGACTTCCACTTCCACAAGAAATTTTCGTTTGGTTCGGTAATGTCCCTCATTTATGTCCAAAATAGCTATTTTCGTTAGCGTGTTTGGTAAAACAATCCAACGTCAGGAAGCGCGTTCACTAAAAGCTGACGAAATGTCCTAAAGTTCCGTAACAGTCCGTAGAAACATGTCAAACAATGTATTGAATCAATCTTTGAATGTTTTTAACATAAATCTTGAATAACGTTCCAACCGGAGAATTACATTGACTTCAGATGAGCGATGGAACAGAGCTCCCTCTCATGTGAACGCGCATGGTGAAAGCATGGCCAGGTCATGGCAGACCTGACTAGTTCCCTTCACAGTAAGAGGCATCAGACAAGATTTTACAGACTGTTGACATCTAGTGGAAGCCGTAGGAAGTGCAAACTCATCCATATCTTGCTGTGATTTCAATAGGATCTTGGTTGAAAATCGACCAGCCTCAGAATTTCCACTTCCTGTTTGGATTTTTTCTCAGGTTTTTGCCTGCCATATGAGTTCTGTTATACTCACAGACATAATGCAAACAGTTTTAGAAACGTCAGAGTGTTTCCTATCCAATACTAATAATAGTATGCATATATTAGCAACTATGACTGAGGGCAGGCCGTTTACTCTGGGCACCTCTGTGCACCTTTCATCCAAGCTACTCAATACTGCCCCTGCAGCCATAAGAAGTTAAAGCAGAAGGAATTCATAGAAGGCATGACTTAGCTGAAATTAGATTGAACAGCTTGGTTGTAAATATGCCAATAAAATCGTCAAATCAAATGTTATTTTGTTTCATGTGCCGAATACAACAGGAGTAGACCTTGCCGTGAAATGTTTACTTACAAGCACTTAACCAACAATGCAGTTAAGAAAAATATTTACTAAATAAACTAAAGTAGAAAATAAAAGAGCAACAATATAATAACAATAACGAGACTATATACAGGGGGTACCAGTAACGAGTTGATGTGTGGGGGTACAGGTTAGTCGAGAGAATGCCAAGAGTGTGCAAAGCTGTCATCAAGTCAAGGGTGATTACTTTGAAGAATCTCAAATGTAAAATATGTTGTGACTTGTTTAACACTTTTTTGGTTACTACATGATTCAATATGTGTTATTTCATAGTTGTCATGTCTTCACTATCATTCTACAATGTAGAAAATAGTAAAAATAAAGAAAAATTAGTAGGTGTGTTCAAACTTTTGACTGGTACTGTACATGTATGGGTAAAGTGACTATGCATAGATAAAAAACAGCGAGTAGCAGCCGTGTAAAAAAAGTGGGGGTCAATGCAAATAGTCCGGGTAGCCATTTGATTAGCTGTTCAGTAGTCTTATGGCTTGGGGGGAGATTAAGAAGCCTTCTGGACCTAGACTTGGCATTCTTGCCATGCGTTAGCAGAGAGAGTAGTCTATGACTAGGGTGGCTGGAGTCTTCGTCTGACATCGCCTGGTATATAGGCCCTGAATGGCAGGAAGCTTGGCCCTAGTGATGTACTGGGCCGTACTCACTACCCTCTGTAGTGCCTTGTGGTCGGAGGCCGAGCTGTTGCTATACCAGGTGATGATGCAACCAATCAGGATGCTCTCGATGGTGCAGCTGTAGAACTTTTTGAGGATCTGAGGACACGAATCACATGCCAAATCTTTTCAGTCTCCTGAGGGGGAATAGGCGTTGCCGTGCCATCTTCACAACTGTCTTGGTGTGTTTGGACCATGATAGTTTGTTGAGAAGCTCTCAACCTGCTCACTACAGCCCCATCAATGATAATGGGGGCATGCTCGGTCCTCCTTTTTCCATAGTCCACAATCATCTCCTTTGTCTTGATCATGTTGAGGGAGAAGGTTTGTTGTCTGGCACGGCACAC
>NC_036859.1:9036228-9049508 GCF_002910315.2 Salvelinus sp. IW2-2015 | reverse complement strand
AACTTAATAGCGCGTTTAAGTTTCACAAGATTGCGACCCCCCGCCCTTTGCCCCACAATGATTTGATCCACTGCCAGTTCTTTAGCTGGCAAGGTAATAGAGGGTCGTATCTACTGTCCGAAAGGCATCAGTGTACGTAACTGACGTGAGGTAATCCAGTCAATCGCGCCATAGCAATGTATATATTTTTTTAATGTTGCAGGGTTCACACACTAGCTGAATTTGCAGAGCTAGCGCGCAAACTAAAGCAAACATATACTATCAAGCTAGCTAGTACCTATTCCATTTATGTGGCGTCGTCAAAGATGGAATATTTGCTATCGTCAGTTTATTCCAAGATTAGCATGCAGCTGTAGTGCTTCAAAGTCCCTGTGATAAGTTAGCGATAAACTGAAGTCCAAACTGAACAGAACTACACTCTCTTATACCATTGTCTTAAATAATTAAATGGTCTCTGTCAAGTTTCAACCTTTTTCTGTGCAATTCCCCACTTGAAAAGGATAGTCCCTCCACATGAAGATTTTAACTGGATTTCACTCAATAAACAGCCATGGAATCAGTTGTTTGTCTTTTATTTACCATTCTTTGTTGGCAGTAAACAGGTGAAAAACCTCAAAAAAGAGATGACAAATACAAGTTATTATTTGAGTTGACAGCCTAATTAAATACACAAAATTATCCACATTCACCTCAGATAAACACATTTCTGCCATTATAAAAATACAAGGTTTCCACTTTTAAGCAAATGTTTCCCAAAATAGAAACCCACCATTTTTTATTAAATGAGCAGAATCAGCAATTTTTTATCTAAATTTGCATTTTTGCCAAATACATTCAAACTATTTTTAGTAGTAAAAAAATTACATTTATTTTCTAACAGTAGTTTTAAACAGACAAATCTTTCATTTTTTAGCCAAAGATTTTAGACATATACATTTGTTACTGAATTAAGAACTTGGTTTACTAAGATTTCTACAAAGTTTAAATTACTTTTAACCATTCAAACAAGTTCTTTGTCAACAATGAATTTGGCTCTTCTTACTTTTCCTTTATACCCACAAACAACATTTGAAGTTATAAATACCACTGCAAAAGTCTATCAAAGTTAAGAGTTAAGAGTCTGTGTTTTCCAGAGTATCATTAGCAGTGCACTGCTTAAGTCAGTATAGTCAAGCATGGCCAAATGGCGCTTACCGGCTGTCTTTCACATTGTGGAGGGCTTGGACTTGCACAGTCACCTTGATCACAAAGATGAAGTTTCCTTGGTCTTGTGGTGTTATAAATGCTCCTTTCACTGCGGTCTAAAGACAACAGCAGAGCCAGGTGCTGGCACGCCCTGATTGCCTGGAAGATTTGTTCCACCTGGTTCACCACTGATTGAAGGAGGAGGAGTTTCACCACTGAGGAGCTCCCAGGCAGTTTGTCAGCACAGTCTCGTTGCAAAAGCAAAATTGTCGCTAGTGATTTTTTTTTTTTTCCACCTTTAACCAGGTAGCAAAGATTATAGCAAACACCACAGAAACGGAATTGGTGCAAATTCAGCTATTGTTGGAAGCCTGCCAATATGAAACAAACTATGTTAAAATTTCAAAACGTTGCAGCATGTGTTGTGTAAATGTGTGTGTGTGCAGCTAGACCAGTCAGCCAGCCAGCCAGCCAGGTAGAAAAATGTCAGAAAAAAGTAAAAAGACGGACATCAGAGTATTTTTCAGTACACACAAACGCAAAGTAAGAACTCTAGTAGCCTAATATTTCAAAGACCAGTTGATAAAATGTTCATAAGAAAGAAGTGAAATGCTAATGGAAATGTTCACAATGATGTCATTAGGCAGAGCAGGCAACAGATGGCACACAGACAGCAGAGCTGGGGACAGATATAGGGACAGACTGGCAGAGACAGGGAGTCTCAGGTAAGTTTGTTGAGCTTTGTTTGGCAACATTATGAAAGGTTCTCAATTTTTTTGATTTGTAAAATAGGGACATAATTGGAAAATGCCATGGATACCCCACTCTCAACTTAAACTGGTGACTGAACCAAGATTTGTTTAAGGCAATGGTATTGCTGTTGTGATTAATTGTGTAGTTTTGGTACCGGTAGTTAGGAGTACAGCAAACACCTTATTTCTTTTCTAGGAGACAGACTGTGAGTCAGTGAGGGTGGTGAAAGGGAAAGAGCCAAGGAGAGAGACTTCAGAGGACAGTGTCACAGCCACGGCAGGACCAGGTGTCACCCTTGTTGCCAGCAGCACCAGTTAAGGGGACAGTGGCACAGCATCGTCCAGTTACCTCAGTGATGACACAGAACCATATCAGCCACACCCACAATTTATAGAACCGCAAACCTTGCAAACAGAGTGTTGACGTTTCAAGAGAGAGGAACACTGCACTGATAAGGAACACTGCTATAACTATTATTATTATTAGTATTATAATGATTTAAACAAGTTGGGACAACCCTTCAGTTAACTACTGTACCTAACAATTATCCAGTAGTAGTGATTATGGTCCCTCAATATACATTTAACATATTACAACATAGTCTATGTGTTACAGCACTACTTTTGGTGTCCCCCTCAGGAATTGCTCCTGAGAAAATTTCATGTAATTGTCCCATCCAAGGTTGATATCAGATTTCGCCCCTGACACACACACAGTGCTGTAGTTGCTAAACCCACCATGTACAAAACACCCCTCTTCTTCACCCAGCTGTTCTCTTTCCTCCCTCTGAGCTGTCACAGAACTATCTTACCAGTTGTTATTATCAAAAGGTTTGTAAACTTTCAACTAGCCTCTACCAGACTTGGGCTCAATTCGAATTGAAGTCAGTATATTCAGGAAGTGATTTGAACTTAACATTCAGAAATGGTAAAACTTTTGAAATAAATAGATTTTACTTTTCAGTTTATTGAGAAGTCATTGAAAATAAATGCCCTTTTTTAATTATTGAATTGTCAATTTTGTTTTATTCAAATTGAGCCCAACTCTTGCCTCTACATACATCTTCTCGTATAAGCATCCGGGTTAGAGTGATAGAGAATTGAGCCAAACCCTGGCCTCTACATACATCTTCTCTTATAAGCATCCGGGTTAGATGATAGAGAATTGAGCCAACCCTGGTTCTACATACATCTTCTATTATAAGCATCCTGGGTTAGAGTGATAGAGAATTGAGCCCAACCCTGGCCTCTACATACATCTTCTCTTATAAGATCCGGGTTAGATGATAGAGAATTGAGCCCAACCCTGGCCTCTACATACATCTTCTCTTATAAGCATCCGGGTTAGATGATAGAGAATTGAGCCCAACCCTGGCCTCTACATACATCTACTCTTATAAGCATCCGGGTTAGAATTATAGAGAATTGAGCCCAACCCTGGCCTCTACATACATCTACTCTTATAAGCATCCGGGTTAGAGTGATAGAGATGATGCATCTCAAAGCCTCAAGTAGAATCCTCTTCTTTACCTATTTCTTTGATGTTTCATTGTGTGAAAGACCTGGTCATATGGCTGCAATCCCGCTAACGGGATGATATGACAACAGCCAGTGAAAGTGCAGGGCGCCAAATTCAAACAACAGAAATCTCATAATTAAAATTCCTCAAACATACATGTATCTTATACCATTTTAAAGTAATCTTGTTGTTAATCCCACCAAAGTGTCCGATTTCAAATAGGCTTTTCAGCGAAAGCACCACAAACGATTATGTTAGGTCACCACCGACTCACAGAAAAATTCTGCCATTTTTCCAGCCAAAGAGAGGAGTCACAAAAACACACATAAGATAAAATTAATCACTAACCTTTGATGATCTTCATCAGATGACACTCATAGGACTTCATGTTACACAATACATATATGTCTTGTTCGATTAAGTTCATATTTATGTCCAAAAACCTCAGTTTACATTGGCGCCATGTTCAGAAATGCCTCCGAAATACCAGAGAAATTGCAGAGAGCCACGTCAAATAACAGAAATACTCATCATAAACTTTGATGAAAGATACATGTTTTACATAGAATTAAAGATACACTTGTTCTTAATGCAACCGCTGTGTCAGATTTCAAAAAGCTTTATGGCAAAACACAATATTCAATCATCTGAAAACAGCGTTCAGCCACAAAAGCAAGCCATACAGTTACCCGTCAAATTGTGCAGTCAACAAAACTCATAAAAAGCATTATAAATCTTCACTTACCTTTGCTGATCTTAGTCGAATGCACTCCCAGGACTTCCACTTCCATGCAACGTCTCTGACCTCCTCCCTATAGGCGGTCTCATCGTCGTCGGTGATCAGGCCTACCACCGTTATGTCATCGGAAAACGTATTGATGGTGTTGGAGTCGTGCTTGGCAATGCAGTCATGGGTGAACAGGGATTACAGSAGGGGACTAAGCATGCACCCCTGAGGYGCCCCTGTGTTGAYGATCWGCGTGGCAGATGTGTTGTTGCCTACCCTTACCACCTGGGGGAMGCCCATCAGGCAGTCCAGGATCCAGGTGCAGGTGTTTAGTCCAATGGTCCTTAGCTTAGTGATGAGCTTTGTGGGCCCTATGGTGTTGAACGCTGAGCTGTAGTCAATGACCAGCATTCTCACGTAGGTTCCTTTTGTCCAAGTGGGAAAGGGCAGTGTTGAGTGTAATAGAGACTCCGTCATCTGTGGATCTGTTGGGGCGGTATGCAAATTGGAGTGGGTCTAGGGTTTCTGTGATGATGGTGTTCATGTGAGCACTTCATGGCTACAGATGTGAATTTAACCTTTATTTAACTTGGCAAGTCACTTAAGAACAAATTCTTATTTACAATGACAGTCTACACCGGCCAAYCCCGGACGACGGTGGGCCAATTGTGCAACGCCCTATGGATCTCCCAATCATGGCCGGTTGTGATACAGCCTGGATTCAAACCAGTGTGTCTGTAGTGACGCCTCTAGCACTGAGATGCAGTGCCTTAGACCACTGCGCCACTTGGTAGCCCCATTTAGGCAGGTTACCTTGGTGTTCTTGGGCACAGGGACTATGTTGGTCTGCTTGAAACATGTAGGTATTACAGACTTGGCCAGGGACATGTTGAAAATGTCATTGAAGACACTTGCCAGTTGGTCAGCGCATGCTCGAAGTACACATCCTGGTAATCCGTCTGGCCCTGTGGCCTTGTGAAGGTTGGCCTGGTTAAAGGTCTTACTCACATCAGCTATGGTGGCATGATCACACAGTCATTCGGAACAGCTGGTGCGGTCATCCGTGCTTCAGTGTTGCTTGTCTCAAAGCGCGCATAGAAGTCATTTAGCTCGTCTGGTAGGCTTGCTTCACTGGGCAGCTCGCGGCTGGGCTTCCCTTTGTAGTCCGTAATAGTTTGCAAGCTCTGCCACATCCGACGAGCGTCAGAGCCGGTGCAGTAGGATTCAATCTTAGTCCAGTATTTGGTTTGATGATTCGTCTGAGGACCTAGCGGGATTTCTTATAAGCATCCGGGTTAGAGTCCCGCGCCCTGAAAGCAGCAGCTCTAGCCTTTAGCTCAGTGTGGATGTTGCCTGTAATCCATGGTGGTGGCGATTCCCTACGAAAAGCCACTGGCACAGGAGAGAGCTGTCCATAACAACTTTCCAAACATTACTCTTTTGGTGTGAAGTTCCCCTGTATTGCACATATAAAATATGAATATCTCCAAAACACTTTTTCCTATACAAAAAGGTACAGAGAGATGCATTCTATAAGCTATATCTGTGATACGGTAAGAACTGTATGCCCTCTCCTCTCACCTGTGCTAACTCTTCCTGGTCACCTGTGCTACCTATATACACATGTGACCAGTGACCCATGACCCCAACATTTAATGCCCTCTAGTATACAAAACAATTACAAAATAACCCTTGACAGACAACATATGCACATCACATAAACAGGCCAAAACGGCTCCTACACATGGCTTRTGGTTTGGGTATGTACYTACGGTCACTGTGGGGGACAACGTCATCGATGCACTTATTAATGAAGCCGGTGACTGATGTGGTGTACTCCTCAATGCCATCGAATGACTCCCAGAACATATTCCAGTCTGTGCTAGCCAAACAGTCCTGTAGCTTAGCATCTGCGTCATCTGACCACTTCCATATTGAGTGAGTCACTGGTACTTCCTGCTTTAGTTGTTGCTTGTAWGCAGGAKTCAGGAGGATATAATTATGGTCAGATTTGCCAAATGGAGGGTGAGGGAGGGCTTTGTATGCYTGTCTGTGTGTGGAGTAAWGGTGGTCTAGAGTTTTTTTCCCCCTCTGGTTGCACATGTGACATGATGGTGGAAATGAGGTAAAACGGATTTAAGTTTCCCTGCATTAAAGTCCCCAGCCACTAGGAGCACCGCCTCTGGATGAGCATTTTCTTGTTTGCTTATGGCRTTATACAGCTCYTTGAGTGCGGTCTTAGAATAAAACTCTCTTGGTAAATAGTGTGGTCTACAGGTWATCATGAGATACTRTACCTCAGGTGAGCAAAACCTCAAGACTAATATTTGATTTTGCGCACCAGCTGTTATTGACAAATAGACACAGACCGCCACCACTTGTCTTACCGGAGGCAGCTGTTCTGTCTTGCCAATGRAAATCATAAAAGTAAACATAATTGTTTACAACTCTGCTTTTATTTCTCCTAACTATGTGCAGGGCTTATGGCTCATTAGGGCAGTGAGTGTTTTACAAAAGGGATTCATCAGACCAAWCTGGCTCCACAGGGACTTCATTGTTTGTGTCCTGGGAGATAACCCAGGCCTGAGCCAAAGTGGCTTTTTTGTTTAGACACAGCCGAAAGAAACAGTACAGATGGAGACCATGGTTGGAAACTTATCTTGGTCTTCTTGTAAACATGCCTCATGCTCTTGTTTTTACCTCTCCTGACCTTTGACATTTGACCTTTGAACCCCCATTATGTTTAGATTTGTAGCKTGGATCCAGAGTTTCATAGTCTCATGGTTCTTTTAACCTTGCAGTTCGATGAATGGTGGTTAAACAGATGAACTAGACTAACTGAATAATGAAGCATTTTGCATTMTCATGACAATATGATAAATGGTCCCCATCATATCTAGAGATTACACACACATCTGTGGCTGGGTGGGGCTATAGGGTCAGGTATCAGTCAAGAGGAATGTTGGGGTGTTTGGGGAATTTGGGAACAGCAGGCTGTTGTAAAGAGTGTGAGTCAAGAATGGTGTAATTGTAGGAAAAGTTTAAGAAGAAAACAAGCTGGTTTCAGGAATGGAGGGAGGAAAAGAGGTGGAGAAGATATGTAAGCAGAGAGAACATGCAGAAGAGAGGTTTACATTGGGGAAARACAGGCTGAACTATAGGAGTAGTAATGTTAACAGTCTTTCTCAGTAGACAATTGTGCGCTGTGTTGTCCGGCTGATATGTGTGCACTTAACCTCTCTCACATTGAATTGCTTTTGCATCTTCATTTGATGTTATTTCATAGATTGTTCTCAGTCAATTTCTCTTTTCTCCTATATTTAAATTTTTTTTTTAACTGGGCACTCCTCATTATGCATCATTATTATTTATTTATGACTGTCTGCATGACCAATCRTACGGTTTCTTACAATCTCAATCTTACTATCTCATCTCTAACTTTATCTTTTGTAGCACCCCTTTCAGAATGCCAGGAGAACGATTGACMGCGAGCGGTTCTGATCGGGGCCGTTTCCATGGCAATGCCCTGACCATAGTAGAGGCAACCAACCAGGAGGAGGCGYAGTCTAAGGAGCAGGGGGGCTGTCTCCAGGGTTTTCAGAAGATATGCTGCTGCTGGCCACGCCAGAGCAGCTTGTACGACATCACAGATACAGTTGTCAAGGACGAAGTGGTGAAACCGGCCCCGCTTCCTGAGCCCCCTCAGCCCCACACTGGAGACAATGAGCTGGAAGGTATAGTCTCAGTCAAGTTAATTAGTTCATAATGCTAAGCTCCCCATCTCAGATATGGGTCAACATAAGATTGCTGGCCCCCTACGCCTATAACAATGACTCATTGCACATTCTCTCTCTTCCTCTCTCCTGCCCATCGATCTCTCTCTCCTCCTCCTCTTCTCCTCTGCCTCCCTTCTCTCCATCACCTTCCTCTCCATTCCCTCGCGTCTCCCCTCTCTCTGGCTCTCTCTCGCTTCTCTCTTCTCTCCCAATGCGATTTCCTTCCTCTTCTTCGGCTCCTATTTCCTTTCGCCTTCCCGCTCTTTCCTCCCGCTCCTTCCAGCAGCTTGCACTAGTCGTTTTTGTACCAGTAGCCAGTCTCTGTGGATTCTTTACTAGAGTACTTCCTCAAACGTGTCAGAACGCATTGGAGCATGCACACCTTGGACGCGTCGTTAACTCCTATCGGCATATCCTTCCGCTTACAGCGTATCTCATCGACGTGCCAGACTTCCAGATAGAACTGGACCTGTCGCGACCTTTCAACTCCAACACAGACAAACTCACCTGGACCTCAAGACAGGTAAGTCTGACCTTGATGTCTGTCACAAAAAGGCTATTGTGTTATATTCCTTGGTACAGTATGTTTTTTGCATACAACATCATATCATACAGTGTGGAGTAGTAGGACATATGTGTCCAGCGTTCCCAGGCTCCCCGGAAACAGGGAGGGAACACAGGCTGAAGCAGCTGTGACACATGAGAATTGTTCACATTATTCACATTGCTATCACACAGACGCACCAAACACGCACGCACCACGGGCACGCACACATGCACATACAAAAGCCCCCCCAACATGCCAACCCCTACCCCCAAGACAACAACAGTTGATGGAAATGTGTTGCTGCTTGTTTGATTAGTGAGGGGGTGACTGTGGTCTTCACACTCTAAACTCCGTAGTAATGAGGTCCAGACAAGAGGACACTAACAGAGACACCAGTGAACATGGGCTCCTGAGTTCTTCTGCAAAATATATGAATTAGAGTTGGATAATGTGATAAACGTGATTTTTTTTCACTAGGATCTATGCAGGATACTAACCTCACACTCAAAACCTTCAATCCAAATCACAATTCCATACCTAAAACCTTGATTTTGGACAATTCCTGCTAAATGGACTAACTACAAGACTTCGACAAAACTTCAACAAACAAAACCTGCTGAAGAAACACAGCAGACTGTGGAAAAACATCCAACGCAAAACTGAGTGAGTATATTCAGTCTGAAGCTGCTTCTGAAGCCAAAAAGTAAATACAATATTCTCTAGGAATTTTGTTATATATAGCTTAATAAATAAGGCTACTATTTATTACTTCTCGGCCTTCTTTGGCCACTGTGTTAACTACTCCTCAGACGAGCTTCAATGCCATACCCTCTCTTTCGGCCTCCAACTAAACTAAATGCATGCTCTTCAACCAATCGCTGCCCGCACCTGCCCACCCGTCCAGCATCACTACTCTGGACGGTTCTGACTTAGAATATGTGGACAACTATAATACCTAGGTGTCTGGTTAGACTGTAAACTCTCCTTCCAGACTCACATTAAACATCTCTAATCCAAAATGTAATCTAGAATCGGCTTCCTATTTCACAACAAAGCATCCTTCACTCATGCTGCCAAACATACCCGTGTAAAACTGACCATCCTACTCTGATCTCGTGTGATGTCATTTACAAATATAACCTCTCAACACTCTTCACTGCACAATGGATGCAGTCTATCCAGTCATCTCGTTCGCTCACAAAGCCCTATTATTACATTACCCATTCACTGAGACTGGTTACCTCGCTCTCGCTTCTCGACTCGTCGCCAAACCCACTGGCTCCAGGTCCTCTACAAGTCTTTGTAGGTAAAGCCCCGCCTTATCTCAGCTCAACGTGGTCACCATAGGCAGCCCACCCGTAGCACGCGCTCGCAGCAGGTTATAGTTCTCACTGCGTCACCCCCAAAGCCAATTTCCCCCAAAGCAAATCACTGCACCTGTTCATAGCCCATCTGTAAAAAGGCCATGCAAACTAGTGCCGTTTTCTATCCCTCAAGCTCAGCTGCGTTGTGTGTGTCTTTATGGCTTACTTCTGAGCTCTGCTCTGCCTATCTTTGCATTCTTTTGTAGTAGATTTCTCGTGACTTGGCACATTTGTTCGCAGTCCTGGTTTCTGCTTGTTCATCGAGTTAACTACCTAGGCTTTTTTGGTACCCCACCGTGTTATTATTGCCTTTACACTTGTAATCCTACTCTCTTTCCTCGCCACCATGTCGCCTCTGACATTTATTGCAGTACCCCTTTTCGTTTCTCCCCTTGTCCCTTCACCCCTCATCTTTGCATCATACTAGCAGATTGTTATTAGTTCTTCACTTTCTTTACTTGTTTCTTCTAACTCGTTGATTCATGAGATGTATGTTGTTTATTCCATTGTGTATACTCTGTGTTATTCGTCTGTAGTCGTAGTCGACCTGCATCTCTGCTTCTCTCTGTGGCAGGTCGCCAGGTATTGTAATTAGATTTTTGTTCTCAACTAGCCTACCTGTTGTAAATAAAGGTGAAATAAAAAAATGTTACAAAAAATAAAACAAAGCTACCAAGCTGCTTATGAAAGGAAACTGACCTGATCAATTTAGCACTGAGTGGTGAGCTGAGATGGTGTGAAAACTATTGAACCTAACAATGGCAGGAGAGTTCCACAGCCCACTCCCCCAACCAAATGTAGAGGCCTTTGAAGCCCCCATGGCATATCCCTGTCCAGTAGTTATTACAATACAGTACCCCAATGGATATTGAAAATAACAATACGCGGACAGAATAAGTACAAAAAAAAGCTCTTCAAAGACAATCCAGAGACACTAGTTACTGACTGCTACGAAGAGGGGAACCTTTAGCAACTTCATTTTCCACACAGACCATCCCCTGTCATGGCAAAGTGCTATAAGAGCACACTACACCTTTGTCAAGAGAGAGGGTATTGGCCCAGGGTGGAAACTTAGAATACTAGACTTTGAGGAAATTCAAACAACCTCTGTCAACGTCTGCAAGTCTGGGACAGTAATGGTGCAGGACATGGCTGCGCTAATTTAAAAAATATATATATATAAATAGTCTATAGTCTATATACAGTGTGTGCAAATGGCGTGAGAAGGTAAGGCAATAAATAGGCCATAGTAGCGAAGTAATTACAATTTAGCAAGTTAACACTGGAGGGATAGATGTGCAGATGATGATGTGCAAGTAGAAATACTGGTATGCAAAAGAGCAGAAAAGTAAATAAAAAAACAATATGGGGATGAGGAAGGTAGATTGGATGGGCTATTTACAGATGGGCTATGTACAGCTGCAGCGATTGGTTAGCTGCTCAAATAGGTGAGAGAGCTAGTCCACACAATACAGACAGAACAAACCCACAAAATAGACCAGCAAGACTTTGCCTCAAAACCTAATGTCTACCTGGCCCACCACTCCACCCTGGACTTGAACAGCCTTTACGACCAGGTTCGCCTTTACAAGGCAGCAATCCCAACTTTTGCCAGGACCCTGAAGGACGTCAACCTCAACCATAGCCCCAGCACCTCACAGGAACAACAGAGCAACGGACACCCCGCCCAGACCAGCCTCCCAGACTTGCAAGACCCCCTCCTAAAGGACCTGCACCGAGAGAACCCACGTCAAGAGGACCTACACCCAGACCACTGCATCACCAGCCATACCCCAACCAGCTAAGACCACCCCAAGCAAACCCTGGCCACACTCTATATAGCCCCCCCATATCAGACCTATGCTCCTGTAACGGATGTGAAATGGCTAGCTAGTTAGCGGTGGTGCGCGCTAATAGCCTTTCAATCGGTGACGTCACTTGCTCTGAGACCTTGAAGTAGTGGTTCCCCTTGCTCTGCAAGGGCCATGGCTTTTGTGGAGCGATGGGTAACAATGCTTTGTGGGTGACTGTTGTTGATGTGTGCAGAGGGTCCCTGGTTCGCGCCCGGGTCGGGGCGAGGGGACGGACTAAAGTTAAACTGTTACATTGGTGCTGTGACCCGGCTTCAAGGTCTCAAAGCGAGTGACGTTATTGACTGAAACGCTATTAGCGCGCACCACCGCTAACTAGCTAGCCATTTCACATCGGTTACACTCCTTCTGCCCAACCCATGCCCCCCACCACTGCAGCAAGGATCTCAACATGACAGCAGGACATATGTCCAGGCCGTGAGCAGAGCAACAGGCCCAACCCCCACTATTACACCTGCCCAAGCCCCATCCTGCGACCTAAGAAGTATGTATCACATGCTCAACATGCTCTGCTCACACCTACTGTAATGGTCTGGACCTAAACCTCACAAAATCAACACTGGACACTATGGAACACAAAGCTTTTACAATCTCATCCTGGAATATACAAGGTCTGAGGTCATCATTTGGCCTAAAGAGCAGGAACCCAGACTTCATCAAAGAAATTGAAAATACAGACATATACATATACATACATATACAAATTGGCAAGGGCAGTAGAACAGTCTGCAGCACCCGGCCTCACCCTACTAGAATCTGAAGTCAAATGTCTACTGTTTGCTGATGATCTGGTGCTTCAGTCCCCAACCAAGGAGGGTCTACAGCAGCACCTGGATCTTCTGCACAGATTCTGTCAGGCCTGGGCCCTGACAGGAAATCTCAGTAACACAAAAATAATGGTGTTCCAAAAAAGGTTCAGTTCCCAGGACCACAAATACAAATTCCATCTAGACACCGTTGCCCTAAAGTATACAAAACCTATACATACCTGAGCCTAAACATCAGCGCCACAGGTAACTTCCACAATGCTGTGAACGATCTGAGAGACAAGGCAAGAAGGGCCTTCTATGCCATCAAAAGGAACATAAAATTTGACATACCAATTAGGATCTGGCAAAAAAGAAGAGACGTTAAATTCTACAACCACCTAAAAGGAAGCAATTTCCAAACCTTCCATAACAAAGCCATTACCTACAGAGAAATAAACCTGGAGAAGAGCACCATAAGCAAGCTGGTCCTGGGGCTCTGATCACAAACACAAACAGACCCCACAGAGCACCAGGAGAGCAACACAACTAGACCCAACCAAATCATGAGAAAACAAAAAACTGAGCAAAACTGAGCAAACTAGAATTCTATTTGGCCCTGAACAGAGAGTACACAGTGGCAGAATACCTGACCACTGTAACTGACCCAGAGTTAAGGAAATCTTTGACTTGTGTGTATATATACAGTGGGGAGAACAAGTATTTGATACACTGCCGATTTTGCAGGTTTTCCTACTTACAAAGCATGTAGAGGTCTGTACTTTTTATCATA
>NC_036859.1:9015898-9035443 GCF_002910315.2 Salvelinus sp. IW2-2015 | reverse complement strand
TGTATCAAATACTTATGTCATGCAATAAAATGCAAATTAATTACTTAAAAATCATACAATGTGATTTTCTGTATTTTTGTTTTAGATTCCGTCTCTCACAGTTGAAGTGTACCTATGATAAAAATTACAGACCTCTACATGCTTTGTAAGTAGGAAAACCTGCAAAATCGGCAGTGTATCAAATACTTGTTCTCCCCACTGTATATATATATATATACAGTATAGGGAGAGAGAGAGAGAGAGAGAGAGAGAGAGAGAGAGAGAGAGACCCAACAGCGGGCACAGAGATTGACACCCAACATGGGGCACAGAGATTGAATAGGCACGAGAGGTATGTGGCAGGGTCTACAGTCAATCACGGACTACAAAAAGAAAACCCGTCGCGGACCTTGATGTCTTGCTCCCAGACAAACTAAACAACTTCTTTGCTCGCTTTGAGGACAATACAGTGCCACCGACATGGCCCGCTACCAAAACCTGCAGGCTCTCCTTCACCGCAGCCAACATGAGTAAAACATTTAAACGTGTTAACCCTCGCAAGGCTGCCGGCCCAGACGGCATCCCTAGCCGCGTRCTCAGAGCATGCACAGACCAGCTGGCTGGTGTGTTTACGGACATATTCAATCAATCCCTATCCCAGMCTGCTGTTCCCACATGCTTCAAGAGGGCCACCATTGTTCCTGTTCCCAAGAAAGCTAAGGTAACTGAGCTAAACTACTATTGCCCCGTAGCAATCACTTCTGTCATCATGAAGTGCTTTGAGAAACTAGTCAAGGATCTTATCACCTCCACCCTACCTGACACCCTAGACCCACTCCAATTTGCTTATCGCCCCAATAGGTCCACAGACGACATATTCGCAATCACACTGCACACTGCCCTAACCCATCTGGACAAGAGGAATACCAATGTAACAATGCTTTTCATCGATTACAGCTCAGCATTTAACACCATAGTACCCTCCAAACTCGTCATTAAGCTCGAGACCCTGGGTCTCAACCCCACCCTGTGCAACTGGGTCCTGGACTTTCTGACAGGACGCCCCCAGGTGGTGAGGGTAGGAAACAACATCTCCACCCCGCTGATCCTCAACACTGGGGCCCCACAAGGGTGCGTTCTCAGCCCTCTCCTGTACTCCCTGTTCACCCATGACTGTGTGGCCATGCACGCCTCCAACACAGTCATCAAGTTTGCAAATGACACTACAGTGGTAGGCTTGATTACCAACAATGACGAGACGGCCTACAGGGAGAAGGTGAGGGCCCTTGGAGTGTGGTGTCAGGAAAATAACCTCACACTCAACGTCAACAAAACAAAGGAGATGATCGTGGACTTCAGGAAACAGCACAGGGAGCGCACCCCCCCCCCCCCCCCGGCGACCACCATCACTCGACAAACTGAAACTGGCCACCCATACAGGACAGCGTGTGAAGAAAGGCGCCAACAGCGCCTCTTCAAACTCAAGGAGGCTGAAATAAATTTGGCTTGTCACCAAAAACACTACACAACTTTTACGCATGCACATTGAGAGCTTATCCTGTAGGGCTGTACTCACCGCTCTGCGTACGGCAACTTGCTCCGCCACAACCATAAGGCTCTCCAGCAGGGTAGTGAGTCTGCACAACCGCATCACCGCGAGGGCAAGCTACACCGCCCTCCAGGACACCGACCCACCCGATGTCACAGGAAGGCCAAAAAGATCATCAAGGACAACACACCACCGAGCCACTGCCTGGCTATCATGCCCGTTATCATCCAGAAGGCGAGTCAGTACAGGTGCATCAGAAGCTGACGAACTGAAAAAACAGCTCTCTATCGCAAGGCCATCAGACTGTTAAACAGCCATCACTAACATTGAGTGGCTGCTGCCAACATACTGACTCAAATCTCTAGCCCCTTTAATAATTAAAAATTAGATGCAATAAATGTATCACTAGCTACTTTAAACAATGCCACTTTATATAATGTTTACATACCTGACATTACTCATCTCATATGTATATACTGTACTCTATACCATCTACTGCATCTTGCCTATGCCGTTCGGCCATCGCTCATCCATATATTTATATGTACATATTCATATTCATTCCTTTAAACTTGTGTGTAAAAGGTAGTTGTTGGGAAAATGTTAGATTACTTGTTAAATATTACTGCACGGTCGGAACTAGAAGCACAAGCATTTCGCTACACTCGCGTTAACATCTGCTAACCATGTGTATGTGACCAATAAAATTTTATTTTATTTGGSCTATGCACAAAGACACAGACACTTTATGATGTACTATATACAGTGGGGTTAGAAATGATTGACAGCCTTGATAAAGAAGAGCAAAATATACTGTATAAAGTCAATTATTCAAACACTGAGCTATATTGTATGCTCCAAAAATTGGGGAAAGAATGAATCTAGTACTGAAAGCATAATCTACAGATATTTAGCACTGCGATGAATAAAATGTGGTGAGTCACTGACTCAAAGTGAGAGAAAGACAATAGTTGAACAGTTTTGAACAAATACATTTCTTTCAAAATTAAGGAGAAGCAAGAGAGAGAGAGAGATGCTTTTTTTGTACATACTTAGCTAGCATATGCAGCTAGCTAGTTTAGCCTACTCGAACACCCGGCTCAAGCAGAGGGATGCTATGTTAGCTAGCTGGCTATGACTATCCAACACAACACTGGAACTCTTCTAAGTCAAGGTAAGCGTTTGGTTTTATATATGTACTGCCACCAGTGCCTGCCGGTGTAACTGCTAAACTGCTTACTGACTGTATACTGTACTGCATGATTGTTATGATATGGTTTGGCTTGGGAAGTTTTTTTGCTTGGTTGGTCACACACAGCTTATGTGTTGTGCATTGAAGTACACAAGGGAAGGGAAAAGGTGAGAGGAGGAGCGCCTGTAGATGCGAGAAGGAATACAACGTGGCTGCTATGAAAGTGTACTGTGTTTATATGTGATTCTGTTGAAAAACGTTTATTAAATGGAAGCAAATGGAACGGTGATAAACATACTGGAATTTGTCCAATAGAAACTCTCGTTTGTAACTGTTGGACTAATAATTACACCCTAGATCAGCTAGATGCAGGCAAGAGTGTGCAAGGCGGTATTGAATGTGTCACACATTTTTCTCTCGACCTGTGTGCACCTACGTTGTAAACCGTCATTTATAGGTTAGGTTGTAGCAACCTCATTATGGGTATAGGGAAAATGAGTATCATGTAGTAGCCTAAACCTCTCAATGTACATTGAACTGGGTGAATATAATATGAATGACAGTCATAATAGAAGGCCATGCTCATGAAAAACAAAATCGTCCTCCCTCATTTTAAATGGCACCGACCACCACTGATATAGGCTTATTTGGCGATCTGGAGTGCAGGTAATTATTTTAAAAGCGTTATGAAATGTGATAGTGTGTTATCCACAGTGACGAGAACCATGTAGCTATGACGCATTCCTACACAATTTCCTGATTTCACAGACAGACCACTTAATTATGGGGGAAATTGTTCTTTTTTCTGGGGGTGGATTATCCCTTTTAAGGTTAAGGTTAGGCATTAAGGTTAGCAGTGTGGTTAAAGTTAGGGTTAAGGTCAGGGTTATGTTTAAAATCATATTTTATGACTTTGTGGCAGTGCCAGCTAGTGACCACTCTGCAGATCTGCCCCTAGATTCATGACGAAAAACGTTAACCTTAACTTTTTTGGTTACTACATGATTCCATATGTGATATTTCATAGTTCTTCTACAAAGCAGAAAATAGTGAAAATAAAGAAAAACCCTTGAATGAGTAGGTGTGTCCAAACTTTTGACTGGTACTGTATTTGCATGTCACACCTTTGCTTCATTCCAGCTAGTTAGATGTGCAACCACTGACTAGTTAGATGTGACTAACCACTGACTAACTATAGCTAGGGCCATGGTTGGGGGATTACTAAAAAAACGGTAACTGTAATTCGTTAAATTACCAGCAAAAATATTTTTTATGAGATAACAGATACTTTTGAAAAACTAGATGATTACTTAGAAAATCACTTTTATATTCAGAAAAGATGATTGCGGATAAAAAATCTTTGACAKTTCTCTGTTTTCTCAATAACATTACAAATCAGCATTGAAAAAAGGGAGTCTGACCACAAGTCAGAGACCGCTATGATGACACACCAAATGTGTTTGATGGATCGCGGGAACAGAGCAGGAATAGGCTTTTGTAGGATACAGTCCAAGCTATGTCTTCCAAAGGTGCGACTGCTGTCGACATCCAAAGATTATCCAACTTGAATAAACGRTTGGAGGTAAGGATGACAGCAGTGGTGTAGACTATGGCGATACGGATTTCACTTATTAATGATATTTACATAGTGCATTGATGTGAATCACACTGCTGCTCTCTCATTTAGCTTTTTGCGCCTTATGGATTGTGGGTTGTTGTGGATGGCTGTTCACAAATCTAAATGTGTATTTGAAGTCAATAATGGTTGAATTCAACAAGTTTATGCTGCCTATCAATCATTGTTGTTGAAACCAGTGGACAGCCAGTGAAAAATGCACTCTTGCAACAGCAGCACAGTGCGGATCCCAGCCTATAGAATAAAAGTGGGGATTTTATTGCTCAATCTAATTCATGCTGATAAAAAAAAAGAAATCCTTATGCCTAATGGACACARGCTCAAACTTGCACACTTTTGATAGACTTAAATGTAGTTGCTACATCCATTTTTGGACTTAGAATAATATATATCCTTTGATTCTTGAAGAATATAACTTATAAATGCCTCATGAGTTTAGTTCAACTATCACTATCAAATTCCCAATCTGGCCCTCAATCATCACGGTCACCTAATAATCCCCAGTTTACAATTGTCTCATTCATCCCCCTCCTCTCCCCTGTAACTATTCCCCAGGTCGTTGCTGCAAATGAGAACGTGTTCTCAGTCAACTTACCTGGTAAAATAACGGATAAATAAATAAAATCACTCCTTGAGAACCCAAAATATAAGCTTGTTTTTCTCCTATGTTTTTCGACTTTGTAAACGTAAACAACACTGCTTCATAGCATGGTTAAAACAATAATGTTGAAATCATGGATGGTCAGTCCTTGCTCTGTGTATTCATCTGAGAGTGGTTACATTTCTCTAGCCCCATCCCTCAGCTTTTACCAAAACAGGCACACCTGTTAATTGAAATATCTTCCAGGTGACTACCTCATGAAGCTGGTTGAGAGCATGCCAACAGTGTGCAAAGCTGTCATCAAGGCAAAGGGTGGCTACCTTGAAGAATCTCAAATATAAAYTATATTTGGATTTGTTTAACACTTTCTTGGTTACTACATGATTCCATATGTGTTATTTCATAGTTTTGATGTCTTCACTATTATTTTACAATGTAGAAAATAGTAAAAAAATTAAGAAAAACACTTGAATGAGTAGGTGTGTCCAAATGTTTGACTGGTACTGTATATCCGTTCACTGTTTACAGCAGGTCTCCAGCCACCCAGACCTGTCTGATCAGTCTGATAGGGTGCTGTGGGTGTGTCCAGCTTACACCTGTYCAAATCTGTATGTCTAACAATGGAATTAAACAGCCAAGCAATTCCTCAAGTGTTGGGATGTAGGTCCACCACACACCCGAAGGGTTGTGCGATCCTGTCCAGAAACAACCCCTAGCCCCTACCCCTAGACACTTGTGGAGATCTGAGAGAATTGGACAGGTGTAAGCAATACCGCCAAAATTCCACCAAGCCTGTCAGWGGGTAAGGTGGTGCTCTCACCATGTCACCACCTATCAATCCCTCTCAGATCTCCACAAGTGTCTAGACTGGGCAGTAGGGGTTAGGGGTTGTTTCTGGACAGGCCATAGGTATTATGGTAGCTCAGTCAGTCAGTCAGTCTGACCCTGTCCAAAAATATGTAATAGCTGTCAAGTACTTGCTTCCTCTGTCCTCAATTGCATTTCCTTGATTCGTTGCATTCTCTCTCCTTGTCTCTTTCTCAAAACCCATTGGATGAAAAGGTCAGAGGTCCCGCCCCTCTCACCTTCTTATCCAATGGGTCTTGAGAAGGAGGCGAGGAGYGAGGACTTAAGGAATGAATGAAATGCAATTGAGATTCTKCCCTTMTTTCCTCCATTGCTCACCTCCCTCTCAAACCACATTGGGCTCCAATGCACTTTCAAGGAAAGGCAAGGAGTGGAGGAAACAAGGACAGAGGAAGCAAGAACATGATGTCTAGTTTTCACACATAAACACTGCTTGAAGAGTTTACTGATTATAATGATTTCATTATTGGTTATTATTGTCAATGATTTTGTTGACAGAACTCATTGTATTATATTATTGTATTAAATTATTATATAAACTATTACAAATATAGAAATGCTGTGGTTTTTAAATAGGTTTAGCATGTCTATAATTGATAGAGAAGTTGACTAAAGCACAAACAGCCCTGGCTACGAGGCATGACAAAGAACATTTTGAATGACACGTAGATGATTTGTTGTTGCTAGGAGTCATGGTATCATTGTGCCTAAATCTAGACTCTTATTCCTGTAACTACACATGTGAAGCTACAAGAAAATCATATTTAAATGTATATCAAACCATTTTGAAATGTTGACCCTGATGTCACACATTGGTCCCTTTACTTATAGAAAGACTCTTATGCATTCTCATTTCAACACCAAACCCATCACTGGTGTGCGTGGCCAAAGAGCTCTATTTTCATGTCATCCAACAAATGTAAACACATGGAGTTTGCTATACGGCATTGGCACTTGGGTTGAAACGGGTGCTATTGTAACGGCCGTCGTATGAAGAAGGTGTGGAAGTGTTCATGATTACTTATAAAAAAAACTGAACACTGAGACAAAATAACAAAATGTAACAACACGAAACAGTTCTGTCTGGTGAAGACAKAAAAACAGAAAACAACTACCCACAAAGCATTGGTGGGGAAAAGCTACCTAAGTATGGTTCTCAATCAGAGACAACGATAGACAGCTGCCTCTGATTGAGAACCACACCCGGCCAAAACCAAAGAAATACAAAACATAGAAAATGAACATAGAATGCCCACCCAAATTACACCCTGACCAAACATAGAGACATAAAAAGATCTCTACGGTCAGGGCGTGACAGCTATGGTCAGATTACATGAAAATAGAGCTCTTTGGCCGCCTGTAGATCTTTGGATAATTGGATAATTGCATAGTTCGCTTTTTTTTTTTACCTATTCTTTATTTAAATAGGCAAGTCAGTAAAGAACACATTCTTATTTACAATAACAGCCAAACCCGGACTACACTCGGCCAATTGTGCACCGCCCTACGGGACTCCCAATCACAGCCGGATGTGATGCAGCCTGGATTCGTACCAGGTACTGCAGTGACACCTCTTGTCTTAGATCACTGCGCCACTCTATAACCTGTTAGTTCATATGCCTTGCCACCGTGATATATAAGCCTAAGGCCGAGACAATAAGAAGACACAGCTGCAGAATAAATTCAACCACACCTTTTTCATCACAAAACCGGAGAGCAACATCTGTCCGGTGGAGTCCACAAAGCATATTGCATTTAACAAACAGTTACATGACCCAAAGCATGGTCAATCAAGTTCATGTTTGCTCGCTAGCCTAACTTCCTTTCATTGGCAATGATGGGCCAGCTAGTTAACATTAGCCTACTATGGCCTCCCGAGTGGCGCAGCGGTCTAAGGCACTGCATCGCAGTGCTAGCTGCGTCACTTCCGATCCTGGTTCGATCCCAGGCTGTGTTGCAGCTGGCTGTGAGGCAGCACACAATTGGCCAGCATCGTCCGGGTTAGGGGAGGGTTTGGCTGGCTGGCTGGGTTGTCCTTGTCTCATTGTGCTCTAGCCACTCCTGTGGTGGGCCGGGCGCAATGCACGCTGACACGGTCGCCAGGTGTATGGTGTTTTCTCCGACACATTGGTGTGGCTGGCTTCCTGGTTAAATGAGCATTGTGTCAAGAAGCAATGCAGCTTGGCTGGGTCGTGTTTCAGAGGACACACAGCTCTTGACCTTTGCCTCTCCCGAGTCCAACAAGACCAATTGAATATTGCAAAAATAAACATTTGTTATTTATTTATTTCACCTTTATTTAACCAGTTGAGAACAAGTTCTCATTTCCAACTGTGACCTGGCAAAGATAAAGTGCGACAAAAACAACAACACAGTTACACATAAACAAACGTAGTCAATAACACAATAGAAAAATCTATGTACAGTGTGTGCAAATGTAGAAGAGTAGGGAGGTAAGGCAATAAATAGGCCATAGAGGCAAAATAATTACAGTTCAGCATTAACACTGGAGTGATAGATGTGCAGATGATGATGTGCAAGTAGAGATACTGGGGTGCAAAATAGCAAGAGGACAAGTAACAATATGGGGATGAGGTAGTTGGGTGYGCTATTTACAGATTGGCTGTGTACATGTACAGTGATCGGTTAGCTGCTCTGACAGATGATGCTTAAAGTTAGAGAYGGATTCWGTGATTTTTMWAATTCMTTCCAGTCATTGGCAGCAGAGAACTGGAAGGAAAGGCGGCCAAAGTAAGTGTTGGCTTTGGMSATGACCAGTGAAATATACCTGCTGGAGCACGTGCTATGGYTGGGTGTTGCTATGGTGACCAGTGAGCTGAGATAAGMRGGGGCTTTACCTAGCAAGGACTTARYGATGACCTGGAGCCAGTGGGTTTGGTGATGAATATGTAGTGAGGGCCAGCCAACTAGAGCATACAGGTCACAGTGGTGGATAGTATATGGGGCGTTGGTGACAAAACGGATGGCACTGTGATAGACTACATCCAAATATAAACATTAGCCTACTACATATAGCTACATATTGAACTTCCATCCTCTCAGGCCAGAGTCACAATGTATGAATTTATGGTTGGATCAGAATCACCGTCATAATCATTGGCCTGAACAGAGAATTAAGTAAAACCACAAGTCCAAATCTCTATCTCCATCCATGGCTAATTTAGGAAAGGGCCAATTTTAGCTAGCTAGCCACAACAACACAGCGAGTTGCAATAATTTTTACAAATTTGGTCAATGACATATGGCTTTTGATGTGATTGGTAAGATATGGGCCATTGACCCTTTTTTTGGTGKGCCAGAACCATTCAGTTGAGCTCAGTTTAGCTCAACGCTAATTGGCTTTTATTTTATAAAGGGAGGCCAAATGCTCGCTGACTTTCCTTGCATTCAATGCTACAGGRYGCAACAATGCCATACTCTTTATGACCAGACAGCATCCGATAGATGGGATACACATACAGATACAGAGGGACGCTGTTTTGCTCACTCAGATGCTTTTTCTGGTGAGATACATTCAGCCTCTTGCGAATTGGAGAATTATGAAACACAGAGAGACGAAAGAATCTTTTAATTTCTTGGTACATTTTTTGGGGGGGAAGTCTGGCTTTCCTTGGCAACCATGAATACACACCACTGGATGTTATGGGTCTATTTTGCTTCCACTGGTCTTGGGGCCTTTGTTAAGGTCAACAGCATCGTGAACTTTGCCTCTGCCAGGAAACTTGGCCGCAAGTGGATCTTCCAGCAAGACCATAACACCAAGCACACATCGAAATCCACAAAGAAATGGTTGACCACAAAATCAACATTTTGCAATTGCCATCTCTTGAATCCCATTGAAAACCTGTGGTTTGAATTGAAGAGGGCAGTCGGTGACCGCAGATGAAGAATATCAAAATGAAAAACAAAATCTCTCTCTGAGCAGTTGTATTAGTATAAAATGATATATTCTCCCATATGTTTTGAGCATACAACATAGCTCAGTATTTCAATTATTTATTTGATARGGTKAATTTTGGCTCATRTTTATCAAGGGTGTCAATAACTTCAGACCCCACTGTATGTGTGAAGGAGTTCTGTGTATTTGCTCTCAGTGGAGTTTTCACAGAACTAAACTCTGTTTACCTAAGCTGAACTGAACTGCATAACAGTGACACACTTGTGGTTTACATTTGGTTTTGGCACTGTCACTCTCTGGCACAACAGGCTCTGAGTTACAGTGGTGTGGATACTGTGGTTTTCTCACGTACCTGCACAGCAGACTACACTTTACCTTTAAAGGCCGCTCGTTGTCATTCCACTATCTTAACTTTATTTCAACTCTTTTAAGGTCAATTCAATTCAAGACAGTGTTTAACTGGTATAGTTTGCAGAGCTTTCTCTTGCTGTTTCACACATGCAGTTACACACACATTCACTCTGTATAAATAGTCAGCATTGGCATTTGCCAAGTGGAGTGTGACGGTYTTGGAATTTCCATCCCTCTGGTTATGTGGTGAATGTGATTCCTGCCTCTGCAATAGYATGTGTGTGCCAGTCAAGTGCAGCTGTTAGCCATGTGTGTGCGTGTGTGCATACACTAGTGTGTGCGTATGGTGTATTTTACTGAAAGCAGGTTTCAATTATTGCGTGTGTATTGTGGACTTTTTCTGTGTGAAGAGTGAGGGCTTAAGTCCAAGAAAGGTGCAGTAGGAATTCGATGTGGGTTGGTACGGTTTCCATCAGAGATAAGAGAACAATCAATCTTTACGGCGATCTTTTGGAGTAACAAAATGGTCCTGAACACTGCATAGTTTGTTGAGATGGGTTTCAGGCACCACTACACTGTTATTACAATGGTATTACACCAATATTACACTTCTTCAATCCCCCTGAAGCTTTACCTGAAATGGCCCCTCTATTCCRTATAGTGCACTACACTATATAAGGGCGCCATTTGGCACAAGCTTATGATGACCATAAATGATAACCTGACAAACCGTTTACTAATGTGTCTGACAGGARCCCTCCCCATGGTGTCAAAGAACACGCACGTCATCATTCAATTGGTGGAAGAGCTGGAGGACGACCACTGGGAGGCCAAGATAGTGGAGCGGAACGGCAACAGGATCAAGCTGTCCGTCAACTCGCACGCCAAAGCTGTGATTGGCCAGTACAAGCTCACCGTGACGGTGGAGTCTCCAAAGGGCGAGTCTGCAACCACACACGACCCCAGGAAAGACATCGTCATGCTGTTCAACCCCTGGTGTGAAGGTAAAGACTGTTGGGAAATGAGGGAGGAAGGAATGAGAGAGAAGGGGGAGAAAAATAAATATTGGGCAAGGTCTGCACGTTAAGGACCATACCATTGCCACTGAAGTGCCAACCCCACCCCCCGTGCTCACCTAAAGTTGACACAGTGGGTCAAACAAAGGTATTCCATTGTATCACAGTTCAGCTTCYATGCTGTATATAAGTCTAATGTTTCAATGTTGTTATTCCATTGCTATAGGAACAGACCTATGGCCCAGTCTAAACACCAGGACCAAGTGACAGATCACAGAGTAGACGTAGAGTTCAAAAGAGCTAGGGTTTATACACTGAGTGTACAAAACATTAGGGACAGCTTCCAAATATTGACTTGCACCCCCTTTTGCCCTGAGAACAGCCTCAATAAGTCAGGGCATGGAGTACAAGGTGTCGAAAGAGTTCCATCGGGATGCTGGCCCATGTTAACTCTAATGCTTCCCACGGTTATGTCAAGTTGGCTGGATGTCCTTTGGGTGGTGGACCATTCTTGTTACTCACGGGAAACTGTTGAGTGTGAAAAACCCAGATGCGTTGGAGTTCTGGACACAAACCGGTGCGCCTGGCACCTACTGCCATACCAAAGGCACTTACATATTTTTTCTTGCCCATTCACCCTCTGAATGCCACACACACAATCCATGTCTCAATTGTTTCAAGGCTTAAAAATCCTTCTATAACCTGTCTCCTCCCCTTCATCTACACTGATTGAAGTGGATTAAACAGGTGACATCAATAAGGGATCATAGCTTTCACCTGGATTCACCTTCTATGTCATGGAAAGACCAGGTGTTCCTAATGTTTTGTACCCTCAGTGTCTAACAGAGGCTGGCTCTAGGACTGTGCTCTATTTAGCCTCTTGGTCTCTCAGAGAAGCGCTAATTTGCACATAGGCGGGAAACTCAGCTCACTGCCCAATAATGTGCTGCTATCCATCATAAAGTTACAGCTTGACCCAGTGTGACCCAGAAAGTTTGTTTCATTCTCTGGTTGCACGTCAAGACCACACGTAAATTTACTTGGGGCTCTGGTCTTTGCCAATTCACATGTCGGCCTGCTTGGCCTGTTTTCCCTTATGTTGCTATATTGTCTTTTCAATCAACCCTGTATTTTGAGGTTTCTGGAGTTAAAACAAGAGAATTTCTGCGCAATTCCTGTACAAACTGCCTTGCGCCGTAGGAGTATATGACAGTAATACAGCTGCTGGAGGCAATCTGCTCTCCCTCCCTTGCTCTCTCTCTCTCTCTACGTGCTGTAGATGTTTATTAAGGAGTAAAACCAGCCAAATCTCAGCTGCTAGATCCTGTCAACAGCTCAAATCTATACTGTACCTCCTCCCATAAAACCTCTACACAATCTCTGCCCTTCCTCCCTCCCTCCTTGCGATTCTACCACTCCCTCTTTATAGCGTCCTCTCCCGCCATTAGTTTGTGTAGCCTTTTTGTACCTCTTCCTTCCCACATCCCATCTTGACCACTGCTCCCAAACATTTCGTTTAACCACTCTGCCCCTTCTGCTAGTTCTCACTCCCTCCCCCCCCCCCCCCCCCTANCCCTAGCTTTTTTCCTCTGCCTCCCTTTCTTCTTATCCCTCCTCCCAACAGCTTTCTCCTGTTTCACAGTGTCTCACACAGATAATCACGTCCATGTGGTCAGTAAAGACAACAAACGGATGGAAAAGAGAGAACCAGATATTCCCATAGGGCCCTTACTCCATCATGTATTATCCATTTAGGATGATTTCACACAATCCAGACCTTTTCCTCTAAATGAGCAAGGCCCCTCAGTGAGCAACATTTAAACCTATTCTGGCCTCTAGTACTAGTAAACCTTCTCCCTGCTTTGTGAAGTCCAGACATTTTGCTAGTAGTGATTAACCCTCTCCTGGCCACACTCACTCTCCCTGCTTTGTATGGTCCAGATATTCAGCAAATAACAGTGAACCCTATCCTTGCCTCTCTGTCTGATTCCCCCCGGTGTTTATCAAAAMAGTTATTTGTGGCAGATATGACTGTGTTGTGGACTTTACACCAGATTACATTTCAGAAATGTTAAGAAAAACAGAAATCATTTTTGCAATGCATAACTGATAAATGTATACCTAATCTTTGTCCCTCTTCCCACTCCACCTAAGATGACACAGTGTACATGGATGATGAGGAGGAGAAGAAGGAGTATGTGCTGAATGACACAGGAAGACTCTACTACGGCACAGAGAGACAGATTGGAGATCGCACATGGAACTACGGACAAGTACGAGACAGGGAGGGAATTCAAAGTCAAGTCTGGTCGCGATGAAGTCTTTCGGCGAATTCCAGTCATTCTGAAAACCACAGTCATTTAAGTCATTTATGAACCACAGAATACAAGTCATTTATTCATTTTTTTACCCCTATCATGTCTTCCATCTCTCCCTGTCTGTCTGTTTCCCACTCTCTGTGCTGTTCAGTTCCTTGAGGGGATGCTGGAGGCCTGTCTCTATGTGCTGGAGAAGAGTGAGATCCCTCCGCCTGGTAGAGGGGACCCTGTCAACGTGGTCAGAGTCATATCTGCCATGGTGAGTTACCTGTCAACTTATATGACCTCCAGTAGTGAACATACAACTTATTTCTCATACTCCACATACTTTCCCGTTTATTTATCTGAATTATGTTGAGGTATGTTGATGTTAATTTCATGACCATTACTATAACGTTATGGTAAAAAAAAAACGATGTGTTCTCAGTGACCTACCTGGTTAAATAAAAACAACCACATGCTGCTGTATTTTATCTTATTCAAAACAAAACTGTCTATCCCTTTGTTGRGATCCAGATCAACGCCCAAGATGACAATGGGGTCCTGGCAGGGAATTGGTCAGGGAACTATGTAGGAGGAGTTTCCCCTACAGCCTGGAATGGCAGTGTGGAGATCCTGAAGAAATACCAAAAGGATGGAGGCCTGCCTGTCAAATACGGACAGTGCTGGGTCTTCTCTGGGGTCACCACCACAGGTGTGTCAAATCAAATCAAATCACATTTTATTTGTCACATGCGCCAATAAGGTGTAGACCTTACCGTGAAAGGCTTACTTACAAGCCCTTAACCAACAATGCAGTTTTAAGAAAATAAGAGTTAAGAAAATATAATATTATTATTAGAATATAACCTGTCTAGGACCGGTGTTCTGCTAGCAGACAGTCAATGAAATTACAGAGCACCAAATTCAACCAACAGAAATCTCATCATACAAATTTCTCAAACATACAAGTATTAGACACCATTTTAAAGATAAAATTCTCGTTATTCCAACCACAGTGTCCGATTTCAAAACGGCTTTTCGGCGAAAGCAGAACATATCATTATGTTAGGTCAGCAACTAGTCACAGAAAGCATACAGCGATTTTCCAACCGAAGAGAGGAGTCACAAAAAGCAGAAATAGAGATAAAATGAATCATTAACCTAACCTTTGATATTCTTCATCAGATGACACTCCCGGGACAACATGTTACACAATACATGTATGTTTTGTTCGATCAAGTTCATATTTATATCCAAAAACCTCAGTTTACATTTGGCTTTTCCACATCCCGTGAATTTGCACAGAGCCACATCAATTTACAGAAATACTCATAATAAACATTGATAAAAGATACAAGTGTTATTCACAGAATTAAAGATATACTTCTCCTTAAAACTTCTTATGGCTGGCAATCCTGTTAACGGATGATATGACAACACCAGTGAAAGTGCAGGGCGCAAATTCAAACAACAGAAATCTCAAAATTAAAATTCCTCAAACATACATGTATTTTATACCATTTAAAGTAATCTTGTTGTTAATCCCACCAAAGTGTCCGATTTCAAATAGGCTTTTCAGCAAAAGCACCACAAACGATTATGTTAGTCACCGCAAAATCACAGACAAACACAGTCATTTTTCCAGCCAAAGACAGGAGTCACAAGAAATAGAGATAAATAGAGATATAGAGATAAAATTAATCACTAACCTTTGATGATCTTCATCAGATGACACTCATAGGACTTCATGTTACACAATACATATATGTTTTGTTCGATAAAGTTAATATTTATATCCAAAAACCTCAGTTTACATTGGCGCCATGTTCAGAAATGACTCCAAAATATCAGGAGAAATTGCAGAGCCACGTCAAATAACATAAATACTCATCAATAACTTTGATGAAAGATACATGTTTTACATAGAATTAAAGATACACTTTCTTAATGCAACCGCTGTGTCAGATTTCAAAAAGCTTTACGCCAAAAGCACAATATTCAATAATCTGAGAACAGCGTTCAGCCACAAAAGCAAGCCATACAGTTACCGCAAAATGTGCAGCAGTCAAAAACTCAAATATAAGAAAATTATAAATCTTCACTTACCTTTGCTGATCTTCATCGGAATGCACTTGGGAGTGCACTTCCACAAAGAAATGCTTGTTTTGTTCGGTTAAGTCCATCATTTATGTCCAAATAGCTATAATCCAACGTCAGGAAGCGCGTTCACTAAAGCAGACGAAATGTCACAAAGGTTCCCGTACATCAGTAGAAACATGTCAAACGAGTATTGAATCAACTTTAGAATGTTTTTAACATAATCATCTGAATAACGTTCCAACCGGAGAATTTACATTGACTTCAGATGACGCATGGAACGGAGCCCCTCTTGATGTGAACGCGACATGGCCAGAGCATGGTCAGGTCATGGCAACCTGGCAGACCTGACTAATTCCCCTCTCATTCGCCCCCCTTCACAGTAGGGCATCAGACAAGGTTCTACAGACTGTTGACATCTAGTGAAGCCGTAGGAAGTGCAAACTCATCCAATATCTCGCTTTGAATTCAATAGGATCTTGGTTGAACAATTGACCAGCCTCAGAATTCCCACTTCCTGTTTGGATTTTTTCTCAGGTTTTTGCCTGCATATGAAGTTCTCGTTAACTCACAGACAAAATTCAAAAACAGTTTTAGAAATTCTCAGAGTGTTTTTCTATCCAATACGAATAATAATATCATATATTAGCAGGCGGACTGAGGAGCAGGCAGTTTACTATGGCACCTGTCTGTGCACCTTTCATTCCAAGCTACATAATACTTCCCAGCAGCCATAGTAGAATGCAGCGGTGCTCATTGTGTAGTTTTCAAAAAACTATTACGGAATAAGCAGCACCATCAAAATACTCGGAGTACGGCGCTCAGAGACCAACACCACCCAAACAGATATCCGCCATGTTGGAGTCGACAGAAGTCAGCATTATAAATATTCACTTACCTTTGATGATCTTCATCAGAATGCACTCCCAGGAATCACAGTTCCACAATAAATGTTTGATTTGTTCAATAAAGTTCATAATTATGTCCAAACCTCTCTTTTTGTTAGCGTGTTAGCCCCAGTATCCAAATTCATGACGCGCGATCACTAGGAAACCGATCGTACCACATATGCCTCACAGTTCTATCGGGAGAGCAATTTATTTGAGCACAATCATGTAGGTAGGATAAAGTAAAAAACGAATAAGAGATAGGAAATAATAAACAGCGAGTAGCAGCAGTGTAAAGAAATGCAAATAGTCCGGTTAGCCATTTTATTAATTGTTCAGATGTCTTATGGCTTGGGGGTAGAAGCTTTTAAGGAGCCTTTAGGACCTAGACTTGGGTCTCCTGGGCCGCTTGCCGTGCGGTAGCAGAGAACAGTCTATAACTTGGGTGGCTGGAGTCTTCTCCAGTGATGTACTAGGCCGTATGCACTACCCTKTGTAGCGCCTTGCAGTCGGATGCAGAGCAGTTGCCATACCAGGCGGTGATGCAACCTGTCAGGATGCTCTCAATGATGCACCTATATAATTGTTTGAGGATCAGGGACCCATGCCAAATCTTTTCAGTCTCCTGAGGGGCAATAGGTGTTAACATGCCCTCTTCATGACTGTCTTGGTGTATTRGGACCATGATAGTTTGTTGGTGATGTGGACACCAAGGAACTTGAAGCTCTCGACCCACTCCACTACAGCCCCGTCGATGTGAATGGGGGCATTCTCGGCCCTACTTTTCCTGTGGGCCACGATCAGCTCCTTTGTCTTGCTCACGTTGAGGGAGAGGTTATTGTCCTGGCACCACACTGCCAGGTCTCTGACTTCCTCCCTATAGGCTGTCTCTTCGTTGTCGGTGATCAGGCCTACCACAATTGTGTTGTCAGCAAACTTAATGATGGTGTTGGAGTCACGCTTGGCCATGCAGTCTTGGGTGAACAGGGAGTACGGGAGAGGACTAAGCATGCACCCCTGAAGGACCCCCGTGTTGCGGATCAGCGTGGCAGACGTGTTGTTGCCTACCCTTACCACCTGGGGGCGGCCCGTCAGGAAGTCCAGGATTCAGTTGCAGATGTGTTTAGTCCCAGGGTCCTTAGCTTAGTGATGAGCTTTATGGGCACTATGGTGTTGAACACTAAGCTGTAGTCAATAAACAGCATTCTCACATGGTGTGTTCCTTTTGTCCAGATGGGAAAGGGTAGTGTGGAGTGCAATTGAGATTGCGTCATCTGTGGATCTGTTGGGGCGTTATGCGAATTGGAGTGAGTCTAGGGTTTGCGGGATGATGGTGTTGATGGGAGCCATGACCATCCTTTCAAAGCACTTCATTGCTACAGACGTGAGTGCTACGGGGAGGTAGTCATTTAAGCGGGTTACCTTGGAGTTATTGGGCACAGGGACTATGGTGGTCTGCTTGAAACATGTAGGTATTACAGACTCGGTCAGGGAAAGGTTGAAAATGTCAGTGAAGACACTCTCCATTTGGTCCGCACATGCTTTGAGTATACATAATGGTAACCCGTCTGGTCCCTACYGAGAGCGTGATCACACAGTCGTCCAGAACAGCTGGTGCTCTCATGCATGCTTTAGTGTTACTTGCCTCGAAACGAGCATAAAAMGCATTTTGGTCATCTGGTAGGCTTGCTTCACTGGGCACCTTGTGGCTGGGTTTCCCTTTGTAATCTGTTATAGTTTGCAAGCCTTGCCACACCCGACGAGTGTCAGAGCTGGTCTAGTAAGATTCAATCTTTGTCCTGTACTGACGCTTTGCCTGTTTGATGMTTCGTCTGAGGGAATATCGGGATTTCTTATAAGCATCTGGATTAATCCAGTAGCTCTAGCCTTTAGCTCATTGATGATGTTGCCTGTTATCCATGGCTTCTGGTTGGGATATGTACGTACGGTCAATGTGTGAACAACGTCATCGATGCACTTATTGATGAAGCCGGTGACTGATGTGGTATACTCCTCAATGCCATCAGATGAATCCCGGAACATATTCCAGTCTGTGCTAGCAAAACAGTCCRGTAGCTTAGCATCTCTGTCATCTGACCACTTCTGTATTGAGCGAGTCACTGATACTTCCTGCTTTAGTTTTTGCTTGTAAGCAGYAATCAGGAGGCTATAATTATGGTCAGATTTGCCAAATGGAGGGCGAAGGAGAGCTTTGTACACATCTTTTTGTGTGGAGTAAAGGTGGTCTAGAACCTTTTTCCTCTGGTTGCACATGTGACATGCTGGTAGAAATGAGGTAGACGCAGTAACAATATCATTATCCATCACATCCTGTTATGTGTCTAGTTTGTCATGCTTTTCTAATTAGTTTCTCTTTGTAACAGAACACCCTTCATACTGAGTGCAGGCCAGGGTGGCCCTCACTCGGTAGCTGACCCCAGAGCAGCACATAGCAGTGCCTCCGATAGGGTCCCACAACTGGTATCTACCCAAAATACCCCAACAGCATTCCTTTCATTCCTAACACTTTGTTAGGCACATTTGTTGCTGACTCTCTGGCAGTGGTGGAAAAAGTACCAAATTGTCATACTTGAGTAAAAGTAAAGATACCTTAATAGAAAATGACTCAAGTAAAAGTGAAAGTCACCCAGTAAAATAATATTAGTATTTGGTTTTAAATATACTTAAGTATCAAATGTAAATGTAATTGCAAATTTTTTATTAAGTATCAAAAGTAAAAGTATAAATAGTTTCAAATTCTTTATGTTAAGCAAACCAGACAGCACCATTTTCTTTTTTWKATTTATTTACGGAGAGCCAGGGGCACGCTCCAACACTCAGAGATATTTACAAATGAAGCATTTGTGTTTAGTATGTTCTCTTGATAAGTGCAGGAATTTGATAATTTTCCTGTCCTGCTAAGCATTCAAAATGTAACGAATACTTTTGGGTGTCAGGGAAAATGTGTAGAGTAAAAAGTACATTATTTTCTTTAGGAATGTAGTGAAATAAAAGTAAAAGTTGACAAAAAAAGTTAAGTAAAGTACAGATACCCAAAAATCTACTTAAGTAGTACTTTAAAGTATTTTACTTAACCCTTGTGTTGTCTTAAGGGTAAAAAATGTTTAACAGCAGAGAAAACCCCCTAAAT
>NC_036859.1:9005149-9011450 GCF_002910315.2 Salvelinus sp. IW2-2015 | reverse complement strand
AAATCAATATGACGCAGATCAGCCCCCGGCCACATCCGCGCCGCAGAAGTTTTTACGCCCCTGGGATGATCTTGATTTATTATTAGAACCGCCCGCAGACCGCAGGAAGCCGGCAAGCCCGCAGATCTTTTACACGCACCAATACTACATTTCCCACAATGCAACCGGTGACGCACCGAGCAGTAGGCTGCTGTGTAATGAGATGAGCTGCCTTGGGAAAAACTGGTGTTGACAACCGACGGAGCACCTGCGATGGTGTGACACAGGAGCGGATCGGGCGAAGATCGGGAAAAGATGCAAAGGAAAACGCGACAGGTGAGCTGACAGCTTATCATTGTATCATACCCAGAAGCGGTTGTGCGTAACTTGAAAATGGAGCATATATGAGCATCATCACGCGCACAGTTAACTTTATCAGAGCCAAAGGTTTGAATCACCGCCATCAAGGCATTTCTGACGGAGTTAGAACGGAGCATGTGATTTGCCTTATCACACAGAGGTGCGATGGCTAAGCCAGGAAAGGTGCTTCAAAGATGTTTCAGCTTCGTGAGAGATTTGTCTGTTCTTGGACAGCAAAGGGAAAGACACAACACAACTCCGAGACGAAATGTTTCGTGTGTGAAATGGCTTTTCTGTGTGACATTACGAGTCATCTGAATGCAATGAACTTGCAGCTGCAGGTCGGGATCATGTCATCTCTGATATGTACAGTACAGTGAAGGCATTTAAAACCAACTGACTCTGTGGGAGACGCAGATCGGAAAGAAAATTTGAGCCACTTTCCCAGCTCCAGACCATGAAAGAGAAGCTCTCTACCAGTGCGTTCCCGAGCGCACAGTTGGCTGATAAATAGGTATGCTTGCCGCTGACTTTCGACGCCGATTTGCTGACTTTGAAGCACAAAAAAGCAGTTTGAACTGCTCGGTAACCCATTTGCTGTTGACGTGGAAAGCTCACCACCAAACCTCCAAATGGATTGATTGACCTCCAATGCAATGATGCACTGAGGGCAAAATATGCGCAGTGGTGCTGCGGAGTTCGCCCGTTTCCTCCCCGACACAATGCCCCAGCTGCGCATCCAGGCTGCTCAAACGTTGTCTATTTGGCAGCACATACCTGTGTGAACAACTGTTTCTTTTGATGAACCTGAACAAACATCACACAGAATCGACTTACTGCTGAACACTCCACTCAATTCTGAGGATTTCCTCAGCTCAGAGCCTTACCCCGAACATGATGAACTTGTGGAAAAGATGGGACACCACCAAGTATCACCCTCAACCTCAAACAAGTGAACATTATCTGCAATCACATATTTAGAGTTTTTACTCAGTTCAAGTTAAAAGTTAAAGTTTAATATTTGTTTTCACTGCATGTTACTTCTCCTTAAACAAAGTGTTGTTTTTGATTAAGAATTTTTGCACTTATTTTATTTGTATTTCAATCCAATTATATTTTAAAAATATTTCAGTTGAGTGGATGATAAAATTGCTATTATTGTTTTTTTCTTGAAGTAAATTTAGCCCACTTTTGCTAAAATAGAAAATATAGGCTACTGATGGTGCCTTGAATACCGTCTTTCATTTAATGTTCATGTTATGGATTTTTATATAAAGGAAATTTGTCTTTGTGTCTGTTGAAAATTAAAGATTACTACAACCATAAGAAAATATTGCTTTATTATCTGATCATATTGGAATATATTTGTTAGGTTTCAGTAGGTTCAATTAGTTCACTAACTATATGCGTCATTTAAAAAATTTCAAATGAACATTCGAACAGTCGGCCCTCGAGCTGGGAAAGGCACTTATAACCCCACACATTCAAAGCAGGGAGCGCCTCCCCCACACAGCAGCCTCTGCAGTGCTTGTGAAAGCTGTTCAGGGGGCTGATTCTTGTCCTGATCCACCTGAGGCTGCAGTTGGGGCAGGCAAGAGGAGGAGATGCCAATTCTGCTCCCCAAAGAAGGACTGTAAAAACAAATACTATGTGATGTACATGTGAGAAATACATCTGCAAAGTCCATGTACATACGCTTGCATACTATCCTACATGTGCTAATTAGAGTATCTTATTTTATTCTTATATATTGTTGTTGTTTATACACCTTGTGGGGGGGGGGGCAATGGTTAAAAAAATGGGAGAAGACTAGTATTTTGTAGTTGAATTCCTCATTGTACAGTATATAAGAATATATCACTATGTTGCCAAAAACGTTCAAGACTGTTATTGTTTCCCTTCAATAAAATGCATTCAAAACTACTTTCTACACATTTCTGCAACTTTCTTAGGCTATACAAGTGCTATCTCTAGCTAAAAAATGTGTTTACACCTATGCAGTACCTTTAGCAATAATAATAATAATAATAAACCTCTACTTTAGTAAAGAAAACAATTATGGCACGTGTTGTAATAAAAATGAGTGGTGTCCACTGATTAAATGCAGTCTTTCTGCATTGTGCAGAGGGAAAACCCAGATATTCACAAAGTTTGTGATGAATGACAGGTTGCTTCTTTATGCAAAATAGACTTGGGGTTTAAAATTCAATTAAGCTGCTTTTARTTGAGGGGTTTAGTGAAGGCGGGTCATTTTTGACCCGTAGGACAAGGGGAGTATACAGAATGTTAAGACTACACAAGGGTTAATATATATACTTTACATCCCTGCTCTCTGTACGATCTTTTGCTTGCTTTTCATATCTGTGTCAATGTTGTTCATGCCTTGCCTCATTTCTGCTCCTCGCTCTCCCTCCCCCTCCTTTTCATTTTCTCTCCATTTCTCAGTGCTCAGGTGCTTGGGTATACCGTGCCGTAGTGTAACAAACTTCCAGTCGGCCCACGACACAGACGTCTCACTCACCACAGACATGTATTTTGATGAGAATATGGAGCCGTTCAACGAACTCAACACRGACTCTGTTTGGTGAGTTATCATCCACTTTAAGTAGGGCCCGGTTTTCCTGGTCACATCAAATGCATCTAATCTGCCACAAGTTTAAAGTGTGCCACTTTAAATACCCATTGCCTTGCCACACAAATCATACTCTATAAAAAGGCCCAGGAGATTTTCCTGACCATGTGACTGGATCAAGAAAAACACCAGGCTCTATTTATATAAATAGATGTCTATGGTCAAACTCCTGGTCCTAACTATGTAATCTCAACCCCTCCTCCTCTCTGTAGGAATTTCCATGTATGGAACGACTGTTGGATGGCCAGGCCAGACCTTCCTCCTGGTAACGGCGGCTGGCAGGCATTAGACGCCACCCCGCAGGAGACCAGCCAGGGGACCTTCCGCTGTGGCCCTGCTTCTGTCACCGCCATCCGCACCGGCCAGGTCTACCTCAAATACGACACACCATTCATCTTTGCTGAGGTGAGCACTATGGGAAGGAGATGGTCGAAGATCTAGGATCAGTTTTTCAGCTTAACCATCCCAAATCTCAAAATAGAAAGGGAATGGCAAAACTGACCTTGGATAACTACCTAGGTTTGATCAAAGATTGCACACTTTCCCTACTTCTCCTGTCTGTCTCTGTGTGTGTCTGGTCAGGTGAACAGTGATAAGATCTACTGGCAGAGGAACCTGGATGGTATCTTCACTCAGATCCAATGTGAAAAGAAGGCCGTGGGCCACTGCATCAGCACCAAGGCTGTGGGCTCTGACAAACGCGATGACATCACACACCTGTACAAACACACCGAAGGTACAGTCATGTCATCATACACTTCAAKACACTGTCAGAGGGTAGCTTGGCAACCATACACACACATAAAAACACTAAGGTTCGGATGGTTACCTGTACAAAGACAGTAATATCAGAGTTCACATCTGAGGCTCTGAGGAAACYTACTATTAAACATACTATTAATGTATTAATTGTGCAGACATCGGGGATAGATATTTACACACCAAAGTTTCCAGCAGAATACTCTCTCCTCACCCCCTTCCCTCTCTCACCACTCTCCCCCCACCAGGATCAGAAGAGGAACGTATCGCCGTGGAGACGGCCAGTCGTTATGGCACCAAGCCTGATGTGTACTCTACATCCATGGCGGAGGACGTGAGCTTGGAGGTGAAGATGGAGGGAGAGGGGCCTCGTATGGGGGCTGACGCCCAGCTGACCATCGTGATGACCAATTTGAGCTCCCAGACCCGCAAGACCACGCTACACATCCAGGTGGCAGTCATGTACTACACCGGGGTGCTGAAGGGCACCGTCAAGAAGGACAAGATTCCTGTGGRGCTCAAGCCCAATGAAGGTTAGTAAGCAAAGGGAGTGGCTGGAGGTGGAYGGTGTTCTTAACCCCTGCTACAGGGTCAGATATTTGTCATACTCCTAATGGTTAAGGTTAGGATTGGGGTAGGGTAATCTGATCCTAGATCTGGAGTTAAGGGCAACTTTAATCTCAAGCAAACAGAAGCTAGCCCCACTGCCACCATTTCAGCTCAGTCGCCGTAATATCAAAAATAGTCTCCAACGTGCATCCTCCATCCTCTCAAATGGTCCCTGTAGAATGTGTAGTAATCTCTCTCTGTTCCTCCTCAGTGAAGACCATGGAGTGGGTCCTGCCCTACCATAGCTACCAGGACCAGCTGGTGGACCAGGCTGCTCTAATGCTGACTCTGTCTGGACGGGTCAGTGAGACCCAACAGGTGCTGGCCACTCAGACCAGCTTCAGGCTACGCACACCCGACCTCAACATCGAGGTAAGACACAGTTTAGCATTAACACAATCTGTWACTGGGATTCAGGATATACCTTTTTCATCTTTTGTAAATTCGATGGTCAATAAAGCTGTTTAAAATTGAATTTCAAACAGTGTAGAGACCTTCTTTTTTTTTTAAATCAATGGTATACAATATGCTGGTTATGTTAAATTCTATCAGAATTTTTTTTCCCCTCAGTCTCTATTAACATATACTGTACAAAAATATAAAACTGCAACATGCAACAATTTCAACGGTTTTACAGAGTTCAAGTTCATATAAGGAAATCAGTCAATTGAAATAAATTCATTAGACTGGGCAGGGGCGCTTGGTAAACTGGCCCACCCACTGGGGAGCAAGGCCAGCTAATCAGAATGAGAGTTTTTCCCCACAAAAGGTCTTTATTACAGACAGAAATACTCCTCAGTTTCATCAGCTGTCTGGATGGCTRGTCTCAGATGATCCCACAGGTGAAGAAGCCGGATGTGGAGGTCCTGGGCTGGCGTGGTTACGCGTGGCCTGCAGTCGAGGCCGGTTGGACGTACTGCCAAACACAACAATTGAGAGAAATAAGCTTTTTGTGCATATYGAACATTTCTGGGATCTWTTATTTCAGCCCATGAAATTATGGAACCAACACTTTCCATTTCCATGTTGCTTTTATATTTTTGTTCAGTATAGTATCCCAAAACAAATGTAATGCCACAGAAATGAAGTACTGATGTCTTGACTCAGGACCATGGCACAGACTGCATACTGCACAGATAAACAGCAGAGCTGAAAATAATTATTGTGTTTGTTTCCTCAGGCTGTAGGGGAGGCGGTGGTAGGTAAGAAGATGACAGCCAAGATCACGTTCACCAACCCTCTGCCACGTACACTGAGGGGCGTGGTGCTCAGGGTGGAGGGACTGGGCCTGCAGGAGCTCAAAGAGGTGGTTGTGGGGTAAGACACTAACCACCTCTATTAGCGTGCTGTTACCCTGCTCTCTCCTCTCTCTTTCACTTTATAACTGTCAATTACAGTAATGATATTCCTTTCGATCTCTCTCCGTATGTATATCAACTCCTCTGTTTCTCTCCGTCCCTTTCCCAGTTACTCTTAGGGATGGGCAAAGGGCGGCACACGAGCCGCATGCACATAGATCAATTTCCCTCCCCCAATAATTAAAAATATATATATTTGGGAACTCAACTTACTGTTGAGAGTTAGAATCAATTTTGTGTTTGTCCATCAGCAGTTTGTTTCTTGTTATGTCAGTCACTGACAGTCACTCAATTAGCCCGTTTTTAGGTTTTTAATCACCAAGTCATTGTCAGCTCAAGCTATCTCTAGCAAAACCCATTTGCTTGACCATACGTCCAGACTGTAAGGGCTGTCGCTCTCCTCATCCTCAGACGAGGAGAGGAGAGAAGGATCATCAGACCAAAATGCAGCTTCAGGGAAATAAGCCATCCTTTTATTTACACGACGATGGCAACACGAAACACAAAACACTTTCAAATAAACAAAACAAGAAAACGACGTTGACGAAACCTGAACATAAACTTACATAACTAAACGTAAACTCACGGACAGGAAACAGACGAC
>NC_036859.1:8988621-9005124 GCF_002910315.2 Salvelinus sp. IW2-2015 | reverse complement strand
AGACGACATCAAAATAAACGAACAGCCAACAGTCCCGTATGGTACATACATTCGACGACCAGGAGACAATCACCCACAAACAAACAGTTAGAACACCCTACTCAAATATACTCTTAATTAGAGGGGAACACAAAACACCTGCTCTAATTAAGAGCCAATACCAGGCAACCACACAACACACAAATCAGATACAGATACATACTGCCCACCCAAAACACATGCCCTGACCATTAACACATACAAAAACAACATAAAAAAGGTCAGGACCGTTACAGAACCCCCCCTCAAGGTGCGAACGCCGGGCGCACCAGCACAAAGTCCAGGGGAGGGTCTGGGTGGGCAGTTGACCACGGTGGTGGCTCCGGCTCTGGACGCTGTCCCCACACCACCTAGTCACTCCCCGCTTCTGTCTTCCCCTCCCAATGACCACCCTAAAACTAACATCCCCTAAATGAATGGCCAGCACCGGGGAGAAGGCGGACGAGGCACCTGCGACGAATAAGGAGAGCCTAGTGCGGAGTCCACGCGGGACTAGTCAGAGAGCGATCCAGCCGTTGGACTCAACGGGCAGTCAACCTGGATGCAACATGCAACAATTTCAACGGTTTTACAGAGTTCAAGTTCATATAAGGAAATCAGTCAATTGAAATAAATTCATTAGACTGGGCAGGGGCGCTTGGTAAACTGGCCCACCCACTGGGGYGCAAGGCCAGCTAATCAGAATGAGAGTTTTTCCCCACAAAAGGTCTTTATTACAGACAGAAATACTCCTCAGTTTCATCAGCTGTCTGGATGGCTRGTCTCAGATGATCCCACAGGTGAAGAAGCCGGATGTGGAGGTCCTGGGCTGGCGTGGTTACGCGTGGCCTGCAGTCGAGGCCGGTTGGACGTACTGCCAAACACAACAATTGAGAGAAATAAGCTTTTTGTGCATATYGAACATTTCTGGGATCTWTTATTTCAGCCCATGAAATTATGGAACCAACACTTTCCATTTCCATGTTGCTTTTATATTTTTGTTCAGTATAGTATCCCAAAACAAATGTAATGCCACAGAAATGAAGTACTGATGTCTTGACTCAGGACCATGGCACAGACTGCATACTGCACAGATAAACAGCAGAGCTGAAAATAATTATTGTGTTTGTTTCCTCAGGCTGTAGGGGAGGCGGTGGTAGGTAAGAAGATGACAGCCAAGATCACGTTCACCAACCCTCTGCCACGTACACTGAGGGGCGTGGTGCTCAGGGTGGAGGGACTGGGCCTGCAGGAGCTCAAAGAGGTGGTTGTGGGGTAAGACACTAACCACCTCTATTAGCGTGCTGTTACCCTGCTCTCTCCTCTCTCTTTCACTTTATAACTGTCAATTACAGTAATGATATTCCTTTCGATCTCTCTCCGTATGTATATCAACTCCTCTGTTTCTCTCCGTCCCTTTCCCAGTTACTCTTAGGGATGGGCAAAGGGCGGCACACGAGCCGCATGCACATAGATCAATTTCCCTCCCCCAATAATTAAAAATATATATATTTGGGAACTCAACTTACTGTTGAGAGTTAGAATCAATTTTGTGTTTGTCCATCAGCAGTTTGTTTCTTGTTATGTCAGTCACTGACAGTCACTCAATTAGCCCGTTTTTAGGTTTTTAATCACCAAGTCATTGTCAGCTCAAGCTATCTCTAGCAAAACCCATGTGCTTGACCATACGTCCAGACTAACTGCAGGAAGCTAGAGTGGAAACCATCTCTTTAACACAGCATTGGTAGGACAGAAATACCTGACCGTTTGTTAAGTAAATAATTGTTATATATCCAACAAATGAGGTAAATACCTATTTTCTGTCACGCCAGCTATCTAAACTTGTAGTAATCATGGTAACTATAAGGTCAACTGGGGGACAATGACCCAAATTGTCTGGGGGGCCCCCCATTGATTTTGTTAGTCACTCTCACTCAGATATATTAAAAACTGAAAACATTTCTCTCTATCCTATGGCAGAATGTGTAGAATTGCAGGAAATMAGCTTTAAAACGGCACATTTTTCTCTCCGTCCCATGGAAAAATGACTAGAATTGCATAAAATTAGTTATAAAATTGCAAAATCTTATATCCGCCTCATGGCAAAATGTGTAGAATTGCAACAAACTTTAAAACTGCAACATTTTCTCTACGCTCCATGACAATGTGTAGAATTGCAGGAAAGGAACTCTAAATGTTTCTCTCTCCGCTGTCGAGAGGGCGAGCCACTAAAATGTTTCACTTAGAGCGCTGACTTCATGTGTGGGTATGGATGTTGTTACCCAGACCCTTGAGCCACTGCGGCCCCTCATGATGAGTTCAGATTTTTTGTGGGCCCCCATCAGTTGCTCATCCCTGCTTTAAGTAATAACTCTTGTCTCTCTCCTCTCTCAAGTGATGTTGGGAGCCACTCTACGGTGACTCGGACAGAACACTTCATACCCACCCAGGCTGGACACAGGAAGCTGGTAGCAGCTCTGGACTGTAAACAGCTGACACAGGTGCACGGGGTTGCTGACATCGTTGTCCAGGACCAATGAGAGGGAGCCTTCCACTGCTCTCTCCTGTCCACTTATCTGGTGTTTCATTCAAGTCTCCTAAAAGAAAATGGGAAGCCTTTTATTCAGTTTTACCATGATTTGAGTATAATATTATTTTTTCATGCTGACATGTAATTATGGAAATACCCTGATCTTTGGATGAAGTTGTACACTACATTGTTTTACCAGAGTTAATGCTTTTAATACTCACGTCATATTTTTCAAATCAATCAAGTTTATTTGTCACATGCTTCGTAAACAACAGGTGTAGACTAACAGTGAAATGCTTTCTGACGGGCCCTTCCCAACAACGCAGAGAGAGAAAAAGGGATAAAAAGTAAAATAATAATTTGAGGAATAAATACACAAAGAGTAACGATAACCTGGCTATATACACGGGGTACCGAGTCAATGTGCTGGGGTACGAGGTAATTGAGGTAGATACAGTAGGTAGGGATAAAGTGACTAGGCAACATGATAGATAATAAACAGCAGTAGCGTAAGTGATGAATAAAAAGGGTCAATGCACATAGTTAAATAGTTAACCTTATGGCTTGGGGGTAGAAGTTGTTCAGAGTCCTGTTGGTCCCAGACTTGGTGCCACGGTACAACTTGCTGTGGTGTCAGAACAAACATTCAATTATTTGGGAGGCTGGCTGGCCTTTCTCTGACACCGCCTGGTAAGCTCGGCCCCAGTGGTGTACTGGGCCATAAGCACTAGCATCTGTAGGGCCTTGCGGTCAAATTCCAAACAGTTGGCAAACCAAGTGGTGATGCAGCCAATCAAGATGCTCTCAATGGTGCAGCTGTATAACCTTTTGAGGATCTGAGGGCCCATGCCAAATCTTTTTAGCCATTGAAGGGGAAGAAGCATTGTCGTGCTTTCTTCAGGACTGTGTTGGTGTGTGTGGACCATAATAATTCCTTAGTGATGTGGACACAGAAACTTGAAGCTCTAGGCTCCGTCCACTGCAGCCCTGTCGATGTGGATGGGGGCGTGCTCGGCCCTCCTTTTCCTGTAGTCCACGATCAGCTTCTTTGTCTTGCTGACATTGACGTCGAGGTTGTTGTCCTGGCACCACACTGCCAGGTCACTGACTTCCATATAGGCTGTCTCATCATGGTCGGTGATCAGGCCAACCACCGTCATGTCATCAGCAAACTTAATGATGGTGTTGGAGTCATGCACCGCCACGCAGTCGTYGGTGAACAGGGAGTACAAGAGGGGACTAAGCACGCACTCGAGGGGCCCGTGTTGATGGTCACCGTGTCGGATGTGTTGTTGCTTATCCTCACCACCTGCTAGCAGCCCATCAGGAAGTCCAAGATCCAGTTGCACAGGGAGGTGTTCAGTCCCAGGGTCCTGAGCTTAGTGACGAGCGTGGAGGGCACAATGGTGTTGTTCCTTACACAGCCTGGAGGTCTGTTTTGGGTCATTGTCCTGTTGAAAAACAAATGGTTTGCACTTAGTGGGACTGGCGTATCGCTGCAGAATGATGTGATCGTCATGCTGGTAAAGTGTGCGATTTATTTAGAATTCAAGGCAGACAGTGTCACCAGCAAAGCACCTCCACACATCACATCTCCTCCTCTGTGCTTCACYGTGGAAACCACATGCGAAGATAATCCAAGAAACGCAAGCAATGGACATTAGACTAGTGGAAATCTGTCCTTTGGTCTGATGAGTCCAAATTTTWGATTTTTGGTTCCAACCGCTGTGTCTTTGTGTGATGCAGAGTAGATGAATGGATGATCTCCACATGTGTGGTTCCCACCGTGAAGCATGGAGGAAGTGTGATGGTTTGCTGGTGACACCATCTATGATTTATTTAGAATTCAAGGTACACTTAACCAGCATAGCTACCACAGCATTCTGCAGTGATACACCATCCCATCTGGATTGCGCTAGTGGGACTATCATTTGTTTGTCAYCAGGACAACGACCCAAAACACACCTCCAGGCTGTCTAAGGGCTATTTGACCAAGAAGGAGAGTGATGGAGTGCTGAATCAGATGACCTGGCCTCCACAATCCCCCAACGTCAACCCAATTGAGATGGTTTGGGATGAGTCGGACCGCAGAGTGAAGGAAAAACAGCAAACAAGTGCTCAGCATATGTGGGAACTCCTTCAAGTATTTCAGGTGACTACATCATGAAGCTGGTTGAGAGAATGCCAAGAGTGTGCAAAGGCAAAAGGTGTCTACTTTGAAGAATCTCAAATATAAAATATATTTGTTTAACACTTTTTTTGGTAACTATGTGTTATTTCATAGTTTTGATGTCTTCACTATTATTCCACAATGTAGAAAATAGTAAAAATGAAGAAAACCTTCTTTAAATTTATTTTTTATTTCACCTTTATTTATTTCACCTTTATTTCACCAGGTAAGCTAGTTGAGAACAAGTTCTCATTTACAACTGCGACCTGGCCAAGATAAAGCAAAGCAGTGCGACTCAAACAACAACACAGAGTTACACATGGAATAAACAAGCGTACAGTCAATAACACAATAGAAAAAAAAGAAAGTCTATATGCAGTGTGTGCAAATGGCGTGATGAGGTAAGGCAGTAAATAGGCCATAGTAGCAAAGTAATTACAATTTAGCAGATTAACACTGGAGTGATAGATGAGCAGATGATGATGATGAGCAGATGATGGTGTGTAAGTAGTGATACTGGTGTGCAAAAGAGCATAAAAGTAAATAAAAACAATATGGGGATGAGGTAGGTAGATTGGGTGGGCTATTTACAGATGGACTATGTGTAGCTGCAGCGATCGGTTAGCTGCTCAGATAGCTGATGTTTTAAGTTAGTGAGGGAAATGTAAGTCTCCAGTGATTTTTTTGCAATTCGTTCCAGTCACTGGCAGCATAGAATTGGAAGGAAAGAAAGAGGTGTTGTCAAAAGAGGTGTTGTCTTTGGGGATGACCAGAAGAGGTGTTGTCTTTGGGGATGACCAGAAGAGGTGTTGTCTTTGGGGATGACCAGAAGAGGTGTTGTCTTTGGGATGACCAGAAGAGTGTTTTGTCTTTGGGGATGACAGAGAGGTGTTGTCTTTGGGGATGACAGAAGAGGTGTTGTCTTTGGGGATGACCAGAAGAGGTGTTGTCTTTGGGGTGACCAGAAGAGGTGTTGTCTTTGGGGATGACCAGAAGAGGTGTTGTCTTTGGGATGGACCAGAAGAGGTGTTGTCTTGGGGATGACCAGTGAGATATACCTGCTGGAGCACGTGCTACGGGTGGGTGTTGTTATCGTGACCAGTGAGCTGAGATAAGGTGGAGTTTTACTACGCATAGACTTGACTTGGCCAGTGGGTCTGGTGACGAATATGTAGCGAGTGCCAGCCGACTAGAGCATACAGGTCGCAGTGGTGGGTGGTATAAGGGGCTTTGGTAACAAAACGGATGGCACTGTGATAGACTGCATCCAGTTTGCTGAGTAGAGTATTGGAAGCTATTTTGTAGATGACCGAAGTCGAGGATTGGTAGGACAGTCAGTTTTACTAGGGTAAGTTTGGCGGCGTGAGTGAAGGAGGCTTTGTTGTGAAATAGAAAGCAGATTCTAGATTTGATTTTGGATTGGAGAAGTTTTATATGAGTCTGGAAGGAGAGTTTACAGTCTAGCCAGACACCTAGGTATTTGTAGTTTTCCACATATTCTAGGTCAGAACCGTCCAGAGTAGTGATGCTAGTCAGGCGGGCGGGTGCGGGCAGCGAAAGGTTGAAAAGCATGCATTTGGATTTGCTAGCGTTTAAGAGCAGTTGGAGGCCACGGAAGGAGTGTTGTATGGCATTGAAGCTCGTTTGGAGGTTAGTTAACACAGTGTCCAAAGAAGGGCCAGATGTATACAGAATGGTGTCGTCTGCGTAGAGGTGGATCAAGGAATCACCCGCAGCAAGAGCGACATCGTTGTATATACAGAGGAAAGAGTCGGCCCGAGAATTTAACCCTGTGGCACCCCTATAGAGACTGCCAGAGGTCTGGAAAACACGCCCTCCGATTTGACACACTGAACTCTGTCTGCGAAGTAGTTGGTGAACCAGGCGAGGCAGTCATTTGAGAAACCAAGGCTATTTAGTATGCCGATAACAATACGGTGATTGACAGAGTTGAAAGCCTTGGCCAGGTCGATGAAGACGGCTGCACAGTACTGTCTTTTATTGATGGTGGTTATGATATCATTTAGTATCTTGAGCGTGGCTGAGGTGCACCCATGACCAGCTCGGAAACCGGATTGCACAGCGGAAAAGGTACGGTGGGAATCGAAATGTGCAGTGATRTGTTCATTAACTTGGCTTTCAAAGACTTTAGAAAGGCAGGGCAGGATGGATATAGGTCTATAACAGTTTGYGTCTAGYGWGTCACCCCCTTTGAKGAGGYGMATGACCACGGCAGCTTTCCAATCTTTAGGGATCTCGGACGATACGAAAGAGAGGTTGAACAGACTGGTAATAGGAGTTGCAAAAATGSCGGTGGATAATTTTAGAAAGAGAGGGTCCAGATTGTCTAGCCCAGCTGATTTGTACGGGTCCAGGTTTTGCAGATATTTCAGAACATCTGCGATCTGGATTTGGGTGAAGGAGAAGCTGGGGAGGCTCAGGCAAGCAGCTGCGGGGGGTGCGGAGCTGTTGACCGGGGTCGGGGTAGCCAGGCGGAAAGCATGGCCAGCCGTAGAGAAATGCTTATTGAAATGTTAGATTATCATGGATTTATCGGTGGTGACCGTGTTACCTAGCCTCAGTGCAGTMGGCAGCTGGGAGGAGGTGCTCTTGTTCTCCATGGACTTTAAAGTGTCCCAAAACGTTTTGGAGTTAGAGCTACAGGATGCAAATTTCTGTTTGAAAAAGCTAGCCTTTGCTTTCCTGACTGACTGCCTGTATTGGTTCCTGACTTCCCTGAACAGTTGCATATGGTGGGGACTATTCGATGCTATTGCAGTCCGCCACAGGATGTTTTTGTGCTGGTCAAGGGCAGTCAGGTCTGGAGTGAACCAAGGGCTATATCTGTTCTTAGTTCTACATTTTTTGAAAGGGGCATGCTTATTTAAGATGGTGAGGAAATTYCTTTTAAAGAACGACCAGGCATCCTCAACTGACGGGATGAGGTCAATATCCTTCCAGGATACCCGGGCCAGGTCGATTAGAAAGGCCTGCTCGAAGAAGTGTTTTAGGGAGCGTTTGACAGTGATGAGGGCTGGTCGTTTGACCGCGGACCCATAGCGGATGCAGCCAATGAGGCAGTGATCGCWGAGATCCTGATTGAAAACAGCAGAGGTGTATTTGGAGGGCAAGTTGGTCAGGATAATATCTATGAGGGTGCCCATGTTTACGGATTTAGGGTTGTACCTGGTGGGTTCCTTGATAATTTGTGTGAGATTGAGGGTATCTAGCTTAGATTGTAGGACTGCTGGGATGTTAAGCATATCCCAGTTTAGGTCACCTAACAGAACGAACTCTGAAGATAGATGGGTGGCAATCAATTCCCATATGGTGTCCAGGGCACAGCTGGGTGCTGAGGGGCGTCTATAACAGGCGGCAACAGTGAGAGACTTATTTCTGGAGAGATTCATTTTTTAAATTAGAAGCTCAAACTGTTTGGGCATAGACCTGGAAAGTATGACAGAACTTGAATGAGTAGGTGTCKAAGCTTTTGACTGGTACTGTATATTATTCACATCCTTGTTCAACCACGACTCCGAGAAACATGGGGTATTACAGTTCTTCAGGTCCTGTTGATAGGATAGTCTCGAACGGAGCTCGTCTAGTTTGTTCTCTAGGGATTGTACGTTCACCAATAGAACGGAGGGTAGAGGCGGTTTAGTTACTCGGCGACGTCTTGTCAGGGAGCCCACTCGTTTGCCTCTCTTGAGGAGAGCAGTACATCCACAACTGCCGACTCGTTGAAGTAGAAATCTTCATCCGAATCGAGGTTAGTGATCGCTGTTCTGACATCCAGAAGCTGTTTTCGGTCATAGGAAATGATGGCGTGAATATTATGTACAACAACAAAAAAGTCAACACACATAGCAGAATTTGTCATGACGGCATCTATCCATCTCTGCAGCGCCATCACGATCAATATCCACTAGATTCACCAGCGTGCCTTGCTCTGAAATGGATTTTCCCTTACTGTTAGGGTCGTCCACACTTATGAAGAAGAAACAGAATTATTGTTAGGGCCATTGAAATSCTTTATGAAAAATCCTGTGGTATATTTTATTATCTAGATATACATGATCTAATGTTACTGTATTTTCAGTAGAATGTACTGAACAAACGATGTCAAGTTTRTGTCATCAAAATATTTGATTAATACACTGTATAAGCATACGAGTATCCAGTGATGTTATTATTCAAGATGTATGCATTGTACATTGTTGGATATACTGTATGTAGCGTAACATGGTTTATATGAAGGTGAAATCTTCAGTTTGATTTTGTGAGGCTTATGCCTAAAGAAGTCCTTCTCAATGTGTTTGCTTATTTTTATATGAAAGAATTGAAGACATTATTATCTTATTTTGCTAATAGTGCTTCCTTGCCATAAAGTGCTCTTATGAAATCACTGTTCCAAACAGCAGTCAGCTCCTGAGAGTTGACAGTTGTATCCARGGCTCTTGTTGACCTTGGTCTGCTCTCATAGTTTGTGAGTTTGGACTTTAAAATACAAGAAAGGAAACTGTTTTAACGCATTACAWTTAGATTGTATTAATTCATCTATATACGTGTATTTTTAAAATTGCCAATGTATTTGTTAATCAACAATGTTCCCTGTTAAATTGCCCGGTGAAAATCTTGCCCGGTGAAAAAAATTATAACTCTATACACCCTTGGCTTCCTCATTAACCTGTTATTATCTATTCAAATTGTGTAGCTTCAGGCAAAGATGTGTCTTGCACAATTTAACCTGAGGAAATGGGAAATCTCATGCATATAATTCAGTGGAGGCTGCTGAGGGGAGGACGGCTCATAATAATGGCTGTAACAGAGCGAATGGAATGGCATCAAAACACTTGGAAACCATGTGTTTGATGATGTTGATACCTTTCCACCTATTCCGCTCCAGCCGTTACCACATGCCCGACCTCCCCAATTAAGGTGCCACCAACCTCCTGTGATATAATTTGATCTCAACAGTACAGTTGGCATGAATGGGATCTGTGTGGCTCATCCACACGTCCCTTAAAGGTAGTACCCAGGCCTAAGTGGAAACACCCCAAACATACTGCATAGAACAGGAACTTAAATAGCAATTTGCTGATCTCTTGTGGTCATGTTAAGTATATTGTGTTACTGTCCTGACCATAGAGAGCCCTCAGGGTGTTCTATAGGGTTTTAGAGCAGAGGGCGTGACTAGGGGGTTTTCTAGGTATTACATTTCTATGTTGGTGTYTGTGTATGGTTCCCAATTAGAGGCAGCTGAATATCGTTACCTCTAATTGGGGATCATACTTAGTGTGTCCTATTTCCCACCTGCTAGGTGGGATATTGTTTTGTATGAGTGCCTATGTGCGCTARGTATTTCACGATCGTTATATCMTTGTTGTTTTGGAAGTMTCACTATCATTAAAATGTGGAACTCTACTCACGCTGCGCCTTGGTCCAATTATTCYTACGACGGTCGTGACAGTTACTGTGCATTTCAACCAGACCATGTGAGCGGAGTTGAGAGGTTGGAAATCCCGCTCATCGCTCATGGAGTGTGCTTGCGCACCCCTCCCAGCTCCACTAAAAACCGCTCTGCAAACTGCAGCTCTAAATTCGGTCCATTCATTTAAATCACAATTGAACCAACATCCATCTACTTTTGTGACTACCTGGACCTACCATTTGCTTTTGAAGTATTGAAACCAAACCATATGGATTTGAATTGAAAGTATGTGAATAAACATGAAAAGGTGAGTGTAAGAAGTGCACATCGACTACATGTCATATTAAACAGCATATAAACACTCTAAATAGGTAAGGAGCCAGACAGGGAGCCTAAAGAAGGAACGAAAATTTATAATTTAAGTTATTTCAAGACTATAGCCATCAAAGAAATACATTGTGAACAGTGACGATATTAGCATGCAAATCTTGGTGGGGCAAACTCCCCCCAACATTTTTTTATGCCTGCCAGCAAAGCCACTACACAACACTAAACAATACATTAATTGCACTATAACGGTGACAAACGGTGCCCACAAACTGTTAGGGCCTACATATAGCTGTCCCAACAGCAGTTTTCTTTTCAGCACCATGGAATGAATCCTTACCACCTCTACACCTGGCTATCAGCGGATCGTTGTCTGGCAGCAAAACCGTTCATTCAGCATCATTTACTGCCTTTTAAAAAACATGGCTGACTTGCTTAAACAAATSTGGTTTCTACTGACAATTGAGTTGTACAAACTATAGCATAAGGGGACGACGAGTGGATAAGAGGCAATCCGTAATTTTGATTAAGACATTAATGGGRGAGCTAGGACGTACGTAGTCAACATAACTATTTGTTCAGCACTTTTGAAATGTACAGTGCCAGAATTCAGAACATGAGCCGTTCTTACAGTATTCTCCCTGTACACCAAGTCAGTGTCAGGGGCATATAAGCAGACKATGAAAGCTCTTCGAATATCTGATGATGACATTTCTCTAAAATAGGCTATAGGCTACATGTGCACCACCAAGTCAGAACAGTAGGCTAAATTATGAGGGGGAAAGTGACCAAATTATTAGGGTGAGGCACATGGGCTCCTAACAGCTTACTACACTACATACACTTATTATTACTTTCTTAGCTGCAGTATACATATCTCCCTGGCATGTTACATAATTTATGCAGCAGCATACAATACATTTCTAGACTCTTTCTGTGCTTTGCTCACTTGAGCAGGAAGGTGGCGCGGCGGTCCTTCGTGGGCAAATGTTGTCATCAAACTTTGCCATTAAATTATGARATTCTCTGGATTTATGGGGCTTTCAAGACAACTGGGAACTTGAAAAAACAAAACTAAGGTTGAATCATGACGTCAGTGATATTCAGGTCGGAGCTCTAGAAAGAGGCCCTTGTTCCCGACTTGGAATTCCGAGTTGGATGACGATTCATAACTTATTTTCCCAGTCGGAGCTAGTTTTTTTCTGAGTTCCCAGTTGTCTTGAACTCACTGAAGTCTGAGATTTCCCGATTCCAAGTTTCCAGTTGTTTATAAACGCGGCATAAGTCATGCTGGATTGACAGCAAATCTAATCAAATACATTTTTGTCACATGTGTTTAGCAGATGTTATTGCGGGTGTAGCGACATGCTTGTGTTTTTAGCTCCAACAGTGCAGTAATATCTAACAAGTAATATCTAACAATACACACTCTAAAGAAAAGGAATGACATTAAGAATACATAAATATTTGGACGAACAATGTCAGAGCGGCACAGACTAAGATAAAGTAGAATAGGACAGAATACAGTATATACAGTACAGTATACATATGAGATGAGTAATGCAAAATATGTAAACATTATTAAAGTAACTAGTGATCCAATTATTAAAGTGGCCAGTGATTTCAAGTCTATGTATAGGGCAGCAGCCTCTAATGTGCTAGTGATGGCTATTTTACAGTCTGATGGCCTTGAGATAGAAGCTGTTTTTCAGTCTCTCGGTCCCAGCTTTGATGAACCTGTACTGACCTCGCCTTCTGGATGAACAGGCAGTGGCTCGGTGGGTGGTTGTCATTGATTATCTTTTTGGCCTTCCTGTGACATAGGGTGCTGTAGGTGTCCTGGAGGGCAGGTAGTTTGCCCCCGGTGTTGTTGGGCAGACCGCACCACCCTCTGGAGAGCCCTGCGGTTGTGGCTGGTGCCGTTGCCGTACCAGGCAGTGATACAGCCCAACAGGATGCACTCAATTGTGCATCTGTAAAATGTTGAGAGTTTTAGGTGACAAGCCAAATTTCTTCAGCCTCCTGAGGTTGAAGTGGTGCTATTGCGCCGCCTTCACCACACTGTCTGTGTGTGTGGACCATTTCAGTTTGTCAGTGATGTGTACGCCGAGGAACTTAACATTCCACCTTCTCCACTGCTGTCCCGTCGATGTGGATAGGGGGTGCTCCCTCTGCTGTTTCCTGAAATCCACGATAATCTCCTTTGTTGACGTTGAGTGAGATGTTATTTTAGTAGGTTAGCCTACTACTGTTGTGTTGTCAGCAAACTTGATTATTGAGTTGGAGGCGTGCTTGGCCACGCAGTCATGGGTGAACAGGGAGTACACGATGGGGCTGAGCATTCYCGTTTGTGGGGCCCCAGTGTTGAGGATCAGCAAAGTGGAGGTGTTGTTTCCTCTCTTCACCACCTGTGGGTGGCCTGTCAGGAAGTCCAGGACCAAATTGCACAGGGCGGGGTTCAGACACATGGCCTTGAGCTTAATGATGCGCGTGGAGGGATACTATGGTGTTGAATGCTGAGCTATAGTCAATGAACAGCATTCTTACATAGMTATTCCTCTTGTCCAGATGGGATAGGGGAGTGCACAGTGTGATGGCGATTGCATCGTCTGATGGCCACTCCAATACCTTGACTTTGTTGTRCTTAAGCCATTTTGTCAGAACTTTGGAAGTATCCTTGTGGTCATTTTCCATTTGGAAGACCCATTTGCGACCAAGCTTTAACTTCCTAACTGATGTCTTGAGATGTTGCTTGAATATATCCACATAATTGTTCTTCCTCATGATGCCATCTATTTTGTGAAGTGCACCAGTCCCTCCTGCAGCAAAGCACCCCCACAACATGATGCTGCCACCCCCGTGCTTCACTGTTGGGATGGTGTTCTTCGGCTTGCAAGCCTCCCCCTTTTCCTCCAAACATAACGATGGTCATTATGGCCAAACAGTTATATTTTTGTTTCATCAGACCAGAGGACCTTTCTCCAAAAAGTATGATCTTTGTCCCCCTGTGCAGTTGCAAACCGTAGTCTGGCTTTTTTATGGCGGTTTTGGAGCAGTGGCGTCTTCCTTGCTGAGTGGCCTTTCAGGTTATGTCAATATAGGACTCATGTTACTGTGGACATAGATACTTTTGTACCTGTTTCCTCCAGCATCTTCACAAGGTCCTTTGCTGTTGTTCTTGGATTGATTTGCACTTTTCGCACCAAAGTACGTTCGTCTCTAAGAGACAGAACGCGTCTCCTTCCTGAGCGGTATGACGGCTGCCTGGTCCCATGGTGTTTATACTTGCGTACTATTGTTTGTGCAGATGAACGTGGTACCTTCAGGCTTTTGGAAATTGCCTGCAAGGATGAACCAGACTTGTCGAGGTCTACAATTTTTTTTCTGAGGTCTTGGCTGATTTCTTTTGATTTTCCCATGATGTCAAGCAAAGAGGCACTGAGTTTGAAGGTAGGCCTTGAAATACATCCACAGGTACACCTCCAATTGACTCAAATTATGTCAATTAGCCTATCAGAAGCTTCTAAAGCCATGAAATCATTTTCTGGAATATTCCAAGCTGTTTAAAGGCACAGTCAACTTAGTGTATGAACTTCTGACCTACTGGAATTATGATACAGTGAATTATAAGTGAAATAATCCATCTGTAAACAATTGTTGGACACAATGACTTGTGTCATGCACAAAGTAGATGTCCTAACTGACTTGCCAAAATTATAGTTTGTTAACAAGAAATTTGTGGAGTGGTTGAAAAACTAGTTTTAATGACTCCAACCTAAGAGTATGTTAACTTCCGACTTCAACTGTATATACACAGACTTGAAATCATTGGCCACTTCAATAAATGGAACACTAGTCACTTTAATGTTTACATATCTTGCATTACTCATCTCATATATTCTGTATTCTATTCTTAGTCTATGCCGCTCTGACATTGCTCGTCCACATTCCTTTACTTAGATTTGTAAGTATTAAGTATATGTAGTGAAATTGTTAGATATTACTTGTTAGATAATGCTGCACTGTRGGAACGAGAAGCACAAGCATTTCGCTACACCCACAATAACATCTGCTAAACACSTGTATGTGACCAATAAAAAGTGATTTGATTTAGTTGTGTTAGGCTTTGAAATAACATCCACAACGACCATGTTCTGCACTCAGTTTCAACCTGTTGTTGACCTTCTTTCTTCAAACTGATCAATCACAGTGAGGTGAGTTTTAAAAGCACATACTGTTTTTGATGTGATTTTCAATTGCCTTTGCATTGATGTCAGAGTGGTTAGAGGGACAATAGAGCCCTGAGTACCAGGCCATTAGTGACCTGATGGTTGTTAGTGAGTTGGGTACRACTAACGCATGTCCAGAGTGCATAAGAAAATATTACCCTGACTCAACGGTCACGTAGAATTTTACTGCGGTCATGACTGCCAGTGTGGCAGTAATATGGTCAACACAACAGCCCTAGTGTACACATGTTTGCACTGTCAATGTACATCAAGCATTAGCTTTAAGGCAATACCATAATAAATACTGACATTACCATGAGTGAACAATAACATGGCCTCTCGCCTAGAAGGGTGCTGGATGATGTAAGGCGTTGCCAGATATCCACCCAGACTATGTCCCAGTAGGATCATGTTCAAGGCCTACTGATTGCCTCTACAGCTCCTCGGCCAGGGCAGCATCTGTTGGGAAGGGGGAGAGCTCCGGACAAACCCCAGGAGGTCAAACGCATAGACTTTCCGAGAGCGACTCAAAGCATCCAGGTTACAGATCCACAGACCTCCTCCTCCTCCTCCATCTACACACAATACCCCATAATGACAAAGCAAAAACAGMTTTTTAGAAATGTTTGCATATTAATAAAAAATGTAAAACGTATTCAGTATTCAGATCCTTTACTCAGTKATTTGTTTAAGAACCTTCGGCAGCGATTACAGCATTGAGTCTTCTTGGGTATGATGCTACAAGCTCGGCACACCTGTATTTGGGAAGTCTCTCCCATTATTCTCTGCAGATCCTCTTATGCTCTGTCAGGTTGGATGGGGAGTGTAGCAGCACAGCTATTTCCAGGTCTCTTCAGAGATGTTAGATCAAGTTCGGGCTCTGGGTGGGCCAATCAAGGACATTCAGAGACTTGTCCGGAAGCCACTCCTAAATTGTCTTGGCTGTGTGCTTAGGGTCGTTGTCCTGTTGGAAGGTGAACCTTCACCCTAGTCTGAGGTCCTATGACAATCGGGTTCTTTGTCACCTCCTGACCGGCCAGCTATAGGAAGAGTCTTGGAGGCCACTGTGTTCTTGGGGACCTTCAATGCCACATACATTTTTGGTACCCTTGCCTAGATCTGTACCTCAACACAATCCTGGTCCGGAGCTCTATGGACAATTCTTCGACCTCATGGCTTGGTTTTTGCACCGACATGGACTGTCAACTGTGGGACCTTAAATATAGGTGTGTGCCTTTCCAAATCATGTCCAATCAATTGAATTTACCACAGGTGGACTCCAATCAAGTTGTAGAAACATCAAGGATGATCAATGGAAACAGGATGCAACCTGAGCTCATTTTTGAGTGTCATAGCAAAGGGTCTGAATACTTATGTAATAAGGTATTTGTTTAAAATATATATAACATTTTCAAAATGTCTATAAACCTGAGTCCAGATCCTGTCCAGGTTGAGTGATGTGGCAAACCTGGACACGGGTCATTCTGATACCAGCGGGGGGGGGGACGAGGAGAAACAATTAGTCAGTGGAACTACTACCGTATACTGTACATGGGAGTCAATTATTTTGTTCCACTGAAAAGAGACAAATTTAAGATCTAAAGCCATTAACATGGTCTTACAGGTGAGGATCTTGGCCTCTGTGCTCTTCAGGAGGGACATGGAGGTCCAGCAGCCCCACCCCAAATTTGGCCTGGGGGGAGAGAGAGAAGATTATGCTCTTGACAGCCATATTAACACATTAACACTGTATTTTGACAAACACAATGATTACTACAAAGCAGAGACAGAGTAGGGT
>NC_036859.1:8965189-8986920 GCF_002910315.2 Salvelinus sp. IW2-2015 | reverse complement strand
AGGTCTGAGCGCTCTGTACTTTGCTCCGTTCATCTTTCCTTCGATCCTGACTAGTCTCCCAGTCCCTGCCGCTGAAAACATCCCCACAGCATGCTGTCACCACCACCACGCTTCACCATAGGGATGGTGCCAGGTTTCCTCCAGACGTGACGCTTAGTTTCATCAGACCAGAGAATCTTGTTTCTCAAGGTCTGCAAGTCTTTTAGGTGCCTTTTGACAAACTCTAAGCGGGTGTCATGTGCCTTTTACTGTGCAGTGGCTTCTGTCTGGCCACTCTACCATAAAGGCCTGAACGGTGGAGTGCTGCAGAGATGGTTGTCCTTCTGGAAGGTTCTCCCATCTCCACAGAGGAACTCTGGAGTTCTGTCAGTGTGACCATCGGGTTCTTGATCACCTCCCTGACCGGCCAGCTATAGGAAGAGTCTTGGAGGCCACTGTGTTCTTGGGACCTTCAATGCTGCATACATTTTTTGGTACCTTGCCCAGATCTGTACCTCAACACAATCCTGGTCCGGAGCTCTTCCTTCGACCTCATGGCTTGGTTTTTGCACCGACATGGACTGTCAACTGTGGGACCTTAAATTATAGGTGTGTGCCTTTCCAAATCATGTCCAATCAATTGAATTTACCACAGGTGGACTCCAATCAAGTTGTAGAAACATCAAGGATATCAATGGAAACAGGATGCACCTGAGCTCATTTTTGAGTGTCATAGCAAAGGGTCTGAATACTTATTTAATAAGGTATTTGTTTAAAAAATATATATACATTTTCAAAAATGTCTATAAACCTGAGTCCAGATCCTGTCCAGGTTGAGTGACGTGGCAAACCTGGACCACGGGTCATTCTGAATACCACGGGGGGGGGGGGGGGACACACACGAGGAGAAACAATATTTACATTTACATTTAAGTCATTTAGCAGACGCTCTTATCCAGAGCGACTTACAAGTTGGTGCATTCACCTTATGATGTCCAGTGGAACAACCACTTTACAATAGTGCATCTAACTCTAAGGGGGGGGGGGGTTAGAAGGATTACTTTATCCTATCCTAGGTATTCCTTAAAGAGGTGGGGTTTCAGGTGTCTCCGGAAGGTGGTGATTGATTCCGCTGACCTGGCGTCGTGGGGGAGTTTGTTCCACCATTGGGGTGCCAGAGCAGCGAACAGTTTGACTGGCCTGAGCGGGAGCTGTACTTCCTCAGAGGTAGGGAGGCGAGCAGGCCAGAGGTGGATGAACGCAGTGCCCTTGTTTGGGTGTAGGGCCTGATCAGAGCCTGAAGGTACGGAGGTGCCGTTCCCCTCACAGCTCCGTAGGCAAGCACCATGGTCTTGTAGCGGATGCGAGCTTCAACTGGAAGCCAGTGGAGAGAGCGGAGGAGCGGGGTGACGTGAGAGAACTTGGAAGGTTGACACCAGACGGGCTGCGGCGTTCTGGATGAGTTGTAGGGGTTTAATCGCACAGGCAGGGAGCCCAGCCAACAGCGAGTTGCAGTAATCCAGACGGGAGATGACAAGTGCCTGGATTAGGACCTGCGCCGCTTCCTGTGTGAGGCAGGGTCGTACTCTGCGAATGTTGTAGAGCATGAACCTACAGGAACGGGTCACCGCCTTGATGTTGGTTGAGAACGACAGGGTGTTGTCCAGGATCACGCCAAGGTTCTTAGCGCCTCTGGGAGGAGGACACAATGGAGTTGTCAACCGTGATGGCAAGATCATGGAACGGGCAGTCCTTCCCCGGAGGAAGAGCAGCTCCGTCTTGCCGAGGTTCAGCTTGAGGTGGTGATCCGTCATCCACACTGATATGTCTGCCAGACATGCAGAGATGCGATTCGCCACCTGGTTATCAGAAGGGGGAAAGGAGAAGATTAATTGTGTGTCTTCTGCATAGCAATGATAGGAGAGACCATGTGAGGATATGACAGAGCCAAGTGACTTGGTGTATAGCGAGAATAGGAGAGGGCCTAGAACAGAGCCCTGGGGGACACCAGTGGTGAGAGCACGTGGTGCGGAGACAGATTCTCGCCACGCCACCTGGTAGGAGCGACCTGTCAGGTAGGACGCAATCCAAGCGTGGGCCGCGCCGGAGATGCCCAACTCGGAGAGGGTGGAGAGGAGGATCTGATGGTTCACAGTATCAAAGGCAGCGCGATAGGTCTAGAAGGATGAGAGCAGAGGAGAGAGAGTTAGCTTTAGCAGTGCGGAGCGCCTCCGTGACACAGAGAAGAGCAGTCTCAGTTGAATGACTAGTCTTGAAACCTGACTGATTTGGATCAAGAAGGTCATTCTGAGAGAGATAGCAGGAGAGCTGGCCAAGGACGGCACGTTCAAGAGTTTTGGAGAGAAAAGAAGAAGGGATACTGGTCTGTAGTTGTTGACATCAGAGGGATCGAGGTGTAGGTTTTTTCAGAAGGGGTGCAACTCTCGCTCTCTTGAAGGCGGAAGGGACGTAGCCAGCGGTCAAGGATGAGTTGATGAGCGAGGTGAGGTAAGGGAGAAGGTCTCCGGAAATGGTCTGGAGAAGAGAGGAGGGGATAGGGTCAAGCGGGCAGGTTGTTGGGCGGCCGGCCGTCACAAGACGCGAGATTTCATCTGGAGAGAGAGGGGAGAAAGAGGTCAAAGCACAGGGTAGGACAGTGTGAGCAGAACCAGCGGTGTCGTTTGACTTAGCAAACGAGGATCGGATGTCGTCGACCTTCTTTTCAAAATGGTTGACGAAGTCATCCGCAGAGAGGGAGGAGGGGGGGGGGGGGAGGGGGAGAGATTCAGGAGGAGGAGAAGGTGGCAAAGAGCTTCCTAGGTTAGAGGCAGATGCTTGGAATTTAGAGTGGTAGAAAGTGGCTTTGCAGCAGAGACAGAAGAGGAGAATGTAGAGAGGAGGGAGTGAAAGGATGCCAGGTCCGCAGGGAGGCGAGTTTTCCTCCATTTCCGCTCGGCTGCCCGGAGCCCTGTTCTGTCAGTGGAACTACTACCGTATACTGTACATAGGTCATTGTAATAGGAGTCAATTATTTTGTTCCACTGAAAAGAGACAAATTTAAGATCTAAAGACATTAACATGGTCTTACAGGTGAGGATCTTGCCTCTGTGCTCTTCAGGAGGACATGGAGGTCCAGCAGCCCCACCCAAATTTGGCCTGGGGGGAGAGAGAGAAGATTATGTTCCTGACAGCCATATTAACACATTAACACTGTATTTTGACAAACACAATGATTACTACAAAGCAGAGACAGAGTAGGGTAAAGGTCTAAGCAGGTATTGTTACCAGCATACAACTGTTTGCATAAAATAAGGGCTGTGTTTCATGTAGGCTTACCCTGATGTGATGTTTTGGACAAGGTGACTTATCAATATATTTGCCTGTATTTACCCACTATAGGTCCGTTAATAAATAAAGGCTCAGTGCACTACTTTTGTGAAAAAAATTTGGGGCATTTTTTTCTTTCAGAGGTGCTGCAGCACCCTTGGACCCTATTTCCCACAGCTATGACTCCAAATGTCATGATGATCTGGACGAGACTGCCGAATCGAGGCAAAGGTAAGAATCTCTGGATTAACTATCTAATGTTAGCTAAATGTAGGAATAAATTGCCTAATTTCTTTGAATGAACAATTCTGTTAACTGTCTTGTGCAAGCTTTAAATGTATGCAATACCTGTTAGCAAAGGCGCCAGCTAGAGATGACGTGCATGAGCTTGCAGGGATTTTGTAGTTTTGCATGTTGTCAACTTTTATGCTAATTTCTATTTTCAAATAGAATACAGCCGAATATATTAATAAAAGCCACCTTGTCCGAGAGAGATTTACATGGTTATCAAACATCACGCCAGATATGAAAGATAAGTAACTTATGTTTCGAGAACTATAGCAAGCAATGACTTGACGTTTGTAAACATCAGTGGTGATTTTAGCACGTAAATCTTGGTAAACTCAAAAAAAAAAAAATTGTAGATGCCTGCCAGCAAAGGCACTACACAAACACTAAACATTAAATTATTGCACTATAACAGTGACAAACAGTGCCACAAACTGTTAGGGCTTTCTTTTCAGCACCATGGATTGAATCTTACCACTGCTACACCTGGCTAACAGCAGTTCATTCAGCCTCATTTACTGCCTTTTAAAAAACCATAGCTGATATGGCTGACTTGCTTAAACAAATGTGGTTTCTACTGACAATTGAGATATACAAACTATGGCATAAGGGACGACGAGCAGATAAGAGGCAATCCGTAATTTTGATTAAGACATTAATGAGCGAGCTAGGACAGACGTAGTTAACATAACAATTTGTTCAGCACTTTTGAAATGTACAGCGAAGAATTCAGAACATGGGCTGTTCTTATAGTATTCTCCCTGTAACACAAGTCAGATGATTACATTTCTCTAAAACAGGCTATAGGCAACATCTGTGCACCACCAAGTCAGAACAGTAGGCTAAATCATGAGGGGGAAAGGGTCTAATAATTTGGGTGAGGCACATGTGCTACTAACAGCTTACTACAGAAAATACACTAGTATTACTTTCTTAGCTACAGTTACATATCTACCTGGCAGATTACGTCATTTATGTGCAGCATACAAGACATTGTTAGACTCACCTTGTTGTGCTGTGCTCACTTGAACAGGAAGGTGACACGGCGGTCCATCTTGTGGGCAATTTTTGTCATCAAACTTTGTCATCAAAAAGGAAACCCGGAAAAAAATAAGGTTGAAATCAAAGGTCTAAGCAGGTATTGTTACCAGCATACAACTGTTTGCATAAAATAAGGGCTGTGTTTCATGTAGGCTTACCCTGATGTGATGTTTTGGACAAGGTGACTTATCAATATATTTGCCTGTATTTACCCACTATAGGTCCGCTAATAATAAAGGCTCAGTGCACTACTTTTGTGAGAAAAAAAAATTGGGGCATTTTTTTTTCTTTTTCAGGAGGTGCTGCAGCACCCTTGGRACCCCTATTTCCCACAGCTATGACTCCAAATGTCATGATGATCTGGACGAGACTGCCGAATCGAGGCAAAGGTAAGAATCTCTGGATTAACTATCTAATGTTAGCTAAATCTAGTTAGGAATAAATTGCCTAAATTTCTTTGAATGAACAATTCTGTTAACTGTCTTGTGCAAGCTTTAAATGTATGCAATACCTGTTAGCAAAGGCGCCAGCTAGAGATGACGTGCATGAGCTTGCAGGGATTTGTAGTTTTGCATGTTGTCAACTTTTATGCTAATTTCTATTTTCAAATAGAATACAGCCGAATATATTAATAAAAGCCACCTTGTCCGAGAGAGATTTACATGGTTATCAAAACATCACGCCAGATATGAAAGATAAGTAACTTATGTTTCGAGAACKGTATAGCAAGCAATGACTTGACGTTTGTAAACATCAGTGGTGATTTTAGCACGTAAATCTTGGTAAACTCAAAAAAAAWAAAAAWAWWTGTAGATGCCTGCCAGCAAAGGCACTACACAAACACTAAACATTAAATTAWTTGCACTATAACAGTGACAAACAGTGKCCARAAACTGTTAGGGCTTTCTTTTCAGCACCATGGATTGAATCSTTACCACTGCTACACCTGGCTAACAGCAGTTCATTCAGCCTCATTTACTGCCTTTTAAAAAACCATAGCTGATATGGCTGACTTGCTTKAACAAATGTGGTTTCTACTGACAATTGAGATATACAAACTATGGCATAAGGGGACGACGAGCAGATAAGAGGCAATCCGTAATTTTGATTAAGACATTAATMAGCGAGCTAGGACAGACGTAGTTAACATAACAATTTGTTCAGCACTTTTGAAATGTACAGCGARAGAATTCAGAACATGGGCTGTTCTTATAGTATTCTCCCTGTACACCAAGTCAGATGATTACATTTCTCTAAAACAGGCTATAGGCAACATGTGCACCACCAAGTCAGAACAGTAGGCTAAATCATGAGGGGGAAAGGGTCTAATAATTTGGGTGAGGCACATGTGCTACTAACAGCTTACTACAGAACATACACTAAGTATTACTTTCTTAGCTACAGTATACATATCTACCTGGCAGATTACGTCATTTATGTAGCAGCATACAAGACATTGTTAGACTCACCTTGTTGTGCTGTGCTCACTTGAACAGGAAGGTGACACGGCGGTCCATCTTGTGGGCAATTTTTGTCATCAAACTTTGTCATCAAAAGGTGCTTTCAAGACAACTGGGAACCCGGAAAAAAAATAAGGTTGAATCATGACGTCAGTGATCTTCAGTTCTGAGCTCTAGAAAGAGGCCCTAGAAAGAGGCTCCAACACTCCGACGTTATTTACAAAAGATGCATTTGTGTTCAGGGGTGACCACGTGTTCTCTTGATAAGTGCGTGAATTTCACAATTTTCCTGTTCTACTAAGCATTCAAAATGTAAGGAGTACTTTGGGTTGTCATGGAAAATCTATGGAGTGAAAAGTAAAATATTATCTTTAGGAATGTAGTAAAAGTTGTCAAAAATATAAATAGTAAACACATATACCCCAAAAAACAACTTAATTTTTTTTAAATAAGGACTTTAGACCACTGCCTAAATATTACCAAAATGTCAATTAAATTGATCCTTGTTTGAACTTTTAGGAAACGTTCMGTGAAAGTAATGAAATACCAAATTAATAACATTTTTTGTCAAGTTCCTTAAATGTGCAGGGAATGTTCCAAAYCAAAGCGGCTATCCTGCACCATTCACCGAAATTTGTGGGAAGGCTGTATGCAAAATAATCATAGGAAAACTGTCACACCCTGATCTGTTTCACCTGTCTTTGTGATTGTCTCCACCCCCCTCCAGGTGTCGCCCATCTTCCCCATTATCCCCTGTGTATATATACCTGTGTTCTCGGTTTGTCTGTTGTCAGTTCGTCTTGTCAGGTCTTACCAGCGTGCTTANTGCTTACTAGTTTCCCCGGTTCTGACCATTCTGCCTGCCCTGAATCCAATCCTGCCTGCCATTCTGTACCTGCCTGACTCTGACCCATTTACGAACCTCTGCCTGTCCTGACCCCTAGCCTGCCTGGTGTTCGGTACCTTACTGATTCTGCCCTGGATTACGGACATGTGTCTGCCTTTGACCTGTCTCTTGGCTGCCACCTGTTTGGGTCAATACACATCTGTGACTCTAGCTGTCTGCATCTGGGTCTTATCCTGAGTTCAGATAGTACGAACTGGCCCTGACTGACCCAGCAGAATCAGACCAGCGTCACAATGCTGTCTCCCTGCAAGGAGACACACCACTGGAAGATATGAGGAGTTACTGCAATGTCTTATGGAGGGACTCTATACCCTGACAGAATGCCATGACCAGGCATTCAATACATTGCTGGATCAATTCAATTGAATTCCCCATGGGGCAGCGGGTCATACCCGTAATCTCCCAGCCTACCCCAGTGTCCCGAGAACCCCACTTACCTCCTTCGYAGCGCTACGCTGGAGATTCTGGAACCTGCCGGGATTTTCTCTCCCAGTGCTCCCTCATTTGAGCTGCAGCCTTCTTCGTTCCCCTCAAACCACTTGAGGATAGCGTACATCATTATGTTGATATCCGGGAGCTCTCGATTGTGGAGGAAGTTTGGAAGGTGATTGATTCTCCATTGAGGGCTGCCTACTCYCCTCCTTCAGAGTCTATGCACCTGGGCTAGATTGACTCCGGCTGAGCGCTTACGCCGACTCCACACCCAGAGCTGCCTATATTGTGGAGTTACGGGACATTTCATTGCTACCTGCTCATTAAAAACCCAGGCTTATCAAGAAGGGGTGAGTACTCTGGTGTGCCATACAGATAACTTTTCCTCTCCCCTTACCATGCCATCCTGCTGTGGGGGAACCAGTCAAAATCTCTCCAGGTACTCAACGACTCTGGGGCCGATGATAGTTTTTTGGACGCTATCCTGGCGTCCGAGCTGGGCATCCCCACTCAGCCCCTCTCCATTTCCATGGACGTTAGAGCGCTGGACGGGCACTCTATAGGCCGGGTCACCCACAATACCACCCCCATCCACCTACGTGTATCAGGGAACCACAGCGAGACGATCCAATTCCTGCTAATTAAGTCTCCTCAGGTTCCCATGGTATTGGAATTATCTTGGCTCCAGCAACATAATCCCCTTATTGACTGGTCTGCTGGTGTCATCATGGGCTGGAGCTCGTTCTGCCACGCTCATTGCCTGAAGTCAGTGCTGGGTGCTTGGAAGTTGCCCCGGCCCTCTCCGTCATTCCCGCGGAGTACCAGGACCTCCGGGAGGTGGCCCGGGCCACTTCGCTTCTGCCTCACTGACCCTAGGGAATGAGCGTGGCAGAACGAGCTCCAGCCCATGATGACACCAGCAGACCAGTCAGGATCGACCTTCTCCCAGGCACAACTCCGCCCCAGGGATGACTGTACTCTCTGTCGGGTCCGGAAACCAAGGCTATGGAGACCTACATTGAGGACTTCCTAGCTGCAGGGTTCAGCCGTCCTTCTGCCTTCCCGGTCGGTGGTGGGTTCTTCTTTGTGGAGAAGTACAAAACCCTGCCCCAGTGCATCGACTACCGGGGCCCCAACGACATCACGGTGAAAAACCGCTACCACTCATCTCCTCGGCCTTCGAGCCACTCCAGGGGGCCACTGTCTTCTCCAAGCTGGACCTACGGAATGCCTACCACCTGGTGCGGATAAGGGGACAAGTGGAAGACTGCCTTCAACACAGCCAGCGGTCACTATGAGTATCTGTTAATGCCATTTGGCCTTACCAACCCCCCTGCTGTGTTCCAGGCTCTGTGAATGATGTTCTCCGCAACATGTTGAACCAGTTTGTCTTAGTCTATCTCAATAACATCCTCATTTTCTCCCGCTCTGTCGAAAAAKACATGCTCCACATCCAACAGGTTCTCCAACGCCTCCTGGAGAACCGGCTTTTTGTGAAAGCAGAAGTGCGAATTCCATTGCTCCACCATCCCCTTCCTGGGTTACATCAGTGCTGCAGGGAGTGTYCAGATGGATCCCGGGAAGGTGAGAGCGGTGGTGGATTGGCCCCAGCCTATGCCGAGAGTGCAACTGCAACATTTCCTGGGATTCGCCAACTTCTATCGTCGTTTTATCCAAGGTTACAGCACCCTGGCTTCCCACGTCTGCACTCACCTCTCCCAAGGTTCCGTTTACATGGTTCCCAGCTGCTGACCAGGCATTCCCGGGATCTGAAACATTGTTTCACCACAGAGCCCATCTTGGTTCATCCTGACCCATCCCGCGGGTTCGTAGTGGAGGCCAATGCTTCGGATGTTGGAGTGGGGGCTGTCCTGTCCCAGCGTTCTGCCCTGGACCTTAAGTTACATCTCTGCGCCTTCTGCTACCGCCTCAACACCACGGAGAGGAACTACGATGTGGGGAATCGTGAGCTTCTCGTGGTGAAGATGGCGTTAGAGGAGTGGATGAACTGGCTGGAGGGGGCGGAACATCCGTTCATTGTGTGGACAGACCACAAAAACCTGGAATATCTCCATACCGCCAAGCATCTCAACTCCAGGCAAGCTAGGTGGGCCCTGCTTTTCACCCAGTTCAACTTCTCCCTCTCATACCGACCAGGATCCAAGAATGTCAAGCTGGATGCGCTGTCATGCCGCTATAGCCTCGCGGCTAGACCCCCAGAACCCAAGATCATCCTTCCCACCTCGTGCCTGGTAGAACAAGACTCCCCAGCAAGCTCCAGCTGGCCAACCTCTGCCTCCGACCGGGGTCCTCAGTTCTCGTCCCGGTTCTGGAAGGTGTTCTGCACACTCATTGGGTCGTCGGCCAGCCTGTCCTCCAGGTTCCACCCCCAGTCCAACGGCCAGTCGGAGCGAGCCAACCAAGACCTGGAGACAACTCTTCGCTGCCTGGTCTCTGCCAACCCCACCACCTGGACCCAGCAACTAGTGTGGGTCGAATATGCCCGCAACATCCTTCCTTGCTCTGCCATGGATCTCTCGCCCTTTGAGTGGTCCCTGGGTTATCAGCCCCTGCTCTTCCCAGAGCAAGAGGTCGGCATACCCTCGGCCCAGATGTTTGTCTGCCGCTGTCATACCTGGAAGAGAGACCGGTCGGCTCTTCTGAAGACAACCTCCTATCGATGACAAGTGGACCGCCACCAGACCCCAGCATCATCTCGGGCAGAGCGAGATGGTGCTATCCTCTGGGTGGAGTCCCGCAAACTTTCCCCCGGTTTATCGGCTCTTTCCCGATCTCCAAGYTCATTAGCCCCTCTGCTGTTCGTCTTCTGTTGCCCCGTACCCTCCGTATACATCCCACGTGTCTCAGATCAAACCCATGTCCTACAGCCCTTTGTCTCCTGCTCTCAGAACGTTATGTGCTAGTTGGGAAGGCAGTGGTCTGAATCTGACGTACAATATTTCACTGTCTGACCTCTCAATTAAAACATATTAACAGTTTCATTGACAGTTACTGAGAGAGAGGATAGTCCTCCATCTCCTATTTTCATGTTGTCCACCTCTCTCTACTCTCTATCTTACCCACTGTGAAAACCTCCTCTGTTCTTTCTCTATCCCTTTTACTTTTTCCCCATTCCCTCCTGCATCCCCCTACACACACATCTACCTTTATCTCCCGTCCCTCACCGCTCACRTTTCCAGATTATGTTTCACTTCTTCAACCTATTATTTTCTCCCTTCATCCCACCTCCTACCGCTGACCTTCCTGTATCTCCATATCACTCCCTCTCTCTATCCTCTGTTTGATCCTCTCTAATCCAGTGGCAGTCTGGGATCATGAGATTCKRGTGCTGTTAAGGAAACCTTTCAGAACAAACATACCCAGGTGTGGAGGAGAGAGAGTGAGCTCTGTGGTACACAGGGTCATATAAACTCATTAAACTCACCATGTCAAGTGCCTCGCCAATATAACCCATCTGCCACTGTCACCCCCCACCACGCTCCCTTTCCTCTACTGCTCAGGTGAGTGTGTGTGCACATGCATACATGTGCGTTAGAGTGTGTGTGTGTGTGTGTGTGTGTAGTGGGCACCTGGTATCTATTTTATGTCAATTGCCTTATGTCAGCGGTGTGTGTGTGTGTGTGTACACATATTGACATTGGCTCATGCATGTGTAAAGCTTCCAACATGGCATGTGTGGGTGTGTGTATATTAAATGCTTCCACTCTAGTGTTGAAAGGAAGTAGGTCTAATCAGAGCTGGCTCTACAGGGTGGCAAAACCAGGCATGGACCCCCCCAGATAGAATTTATGCCCCACAGTTTTGTTTTCCCATAAACATAACACAATGGTATATGAATTACCCTGCCCGTGTACCCTTACCCTCAATGTAGCACTACCGGGCCTGCCAGTAGAGCATACCAGGACAMAGGCTATATTACAGGTGTTAACTCATGATCTGAGGAGGGGTGGGGGAAGGGGAATGTAATAATATCATATTGAGTCATTAAAATAAAATGCTTCTGATTGGTCATCTAGCCATATAATTTCATAAGGTACCACCTTCATTACCTTGTTTAGGAAGCTGATTGGATCCCATGTCGTTTTTTTTCTCTCACAATTTTGCAGACAGCTACAGCTAATAATAGGCTAGCTCATAGCTACTAGCTTTATTACGTTTCGGTAGCAGCACACTGAATACTTAATGCTAGCTGGCTAAACATTGACCAGCATGGATATCCAGAAATGGCTGGGGACTGTGAAAAGCAAAAAAACTGGAGGACCACCATGTCGAGAGCGATGCCAAGCTCACCAACCAGCATGCAGGCCCAACCACTGATTGTAATACCTGTCCATTCCCCCATGCCGCCTGCTGACCAACAAGCTCGAGAAGAGCCAGGGCCTACGGTAGCACCAACAGCACGAGGGTAACATCACAACAAGCACCTGAACCTCTGTTCACCCAGCCACTAGCACCTGACAACCTGTTGAATCTAACCAAAACTGAACCAGTGGAAGCAGAGTTTATTGTGGCGCGCACATTCTTGGAAAGTGAAATCGCAACCACAGTCAGCAACAACAGATGGACCCCACTCAGTGGTGTTAAAGATACCCTGGCGGGCCGCTTGTCCACTGTGCTGTTGGCACTGAAACATGATGAACATTTCTGTGGAATGTACAGCAATGTGCAAAACATTTATCRACCCTGAGGAACGTATTCAGTGAGTACAGACTCGGAACACAGAGCATGTTACATCAATGAAAAGCCCAGCTTGTCCAGCTGACATTTTGAGAGGGACCTGACAAGTACATTTCGCCAGGAAGGAGAATGGAATCAGAAACTTCACATGAGGCTGCGTCAAGGAGGCTGCAACTCTTCTAAATAGTAAGCTACAACCTTTTTGGCCCTGGCCACCGTGCCAGAATGATTTATTCATTGGTTTGCCCTCATGTAAGCCTACTGGTTGTTTGCATGTAATGTATAGTTTAGGCCTTTGCTATTTACTTCAATGCATCTTTTTGATTTACTTCAATGCATCTTTTTGATTTATCTGTGATTCATTGCTTGCTTTTGCAGGTTTAACTGCTATTGATAGATATTCAGCTTTGCATTATTTGATGGGTATAGGGACAATTACCAATGTAGCCTAATTGGTGGTGCTCTAAAGTGAGCTTGGCGCAGTGCACCTGGCTATCCCCTCCAGTGGTGCTGAAATTGGGCCTCTAACATTAACCTTTCATCGCGTTGACTGGCGGTGACCTTCTGTCCATGGTCCTGAATCGATGGTTACGGTGTGTGCTTAATGAGCGGATCTTAYGCTACTAGTCTTCGCGAGGCTTCTCTTCAACATTGTTTGTGCAAAATGACAGTTGTGTATATGGCTGCYTTTCAGATAGGCCTACATTTTGTATGTCGCAGTAGTAGYACCAATACCGTGGGTAGCCTACTAAAAGAAGTAGGCAAACATTCACTCTATAATCACTCATTTGCATTACACAGTTGTTGAGTGATAGGCTACTGTAAAAGTGATGTGAATACTATAAAACGCCACAGCCTACTTTTTCGCCCACTCCCTGTTCTTTTGCTCTAGTGTGTGTGTAAAACTCTCCCACACACAAAATATTTCCCACTTGGAGACGTTGTGCCTTGCTTACACTCATTGCATAGTGTCACAAATTCGACAGCAATCTAGTTCAAGTTATGAAGCCTGTAAGAATCTTTAATAGCCTAGTGGTGCTCATARTGTTGAGCTGATCTGTGTGTGTTGGTAGGTGCAAATTATGTGTAGGCCTACTGCAGCTACAGATACACTTGTATGTCCCAGCAGGCACATATCTTTGTGTCACATAAAACGACAGTTGTTGATACACTACCGTTCAAAAGTTTGGGGTCACTTAGAAATGTCCTTGTTTTTGAAAGAAAAGCAAATTTTTTGTTCATTAAAATAACAAATTGATCAGAAATACAGTGTGGACATTGTTAATGTTGTAAATAACTATTGTAGCTGGAAACGGCTGATTTTTTAATGGAATATCTACATAGGCGTACAGAGGCCCATTATCAGAAACCACTCCTGTGGCACGTTGTTATAGCTAATCCAAGTTTATCATTTTAAAAGGCCAATTGATCATTAGAAAACCCTTTTGCTATTATGTTAGCACAGCTGAAAAATGTTGTTCTGATTTAAAGAAGCAATAAACTGGCCTTCTTTAGACTCCGTTAAGTATCTGGAGCATCAGCATTTGTCGGTTCAATTCCAGGCTCAAACATGGCTAAAATAAGTCCTTCTTCTTAAACTCATCCGTCTATTCTTGTTCTGAGAAATGAAGGCTATTCCATGCGAGAAATTGCCAAGAAACGGAAGATCCGTACAACGCTGTGTACTACTCCCTTCACAGAACAGCGCAAACTGGCTCCAACCAGAATAGAAAGAGGAGTGGGAGGCCGGTGCACAACTGAGCAAGAGGACAAGTACATTAGAGTGTCCAGTTTGAGAAACAGAGCCTCACAAGTCCTCAAATGGCAGCTTCATTAAATAGTTCCCGCAAAACACCAGTCTCAACGTCAACAGTGAAGAGGCGACTCCGGGAGGCTGGCCTTTAGGCAGAGTTGCAAAGAAAAAAGCCATGTCTCAGACTGGCCAATAAAAATTAAAGATTAAGATGGAGGAACTACTCCCAAGCTTAATTGCACCCACCATAACCCTTCCTCCTACAGACAACTCCTGGTGTAAACCCTTGGCTATGGCACCCCTCTGTCTCTATTAGAACTAATGATTAATAATAGTTAAAGATCAGAAATCCAAACCCATCACTGGCATTTCAACTGAGCAGGATCACAGTCAAATGGATTCTGCTGATTTAGTCACTCATCCGTAAAAAAAAAAAAAATGCATTCCCCTGCATGCTTGTATTCAGTTCATTCAGTTTCCCGAACATGTCTGTTACGTAGGCAAGGATACACATTTTTTTTTCATTACACAGAAATTCAACAAAGTCGTTTTTTACATCCATTGCGAATGACAACAGTTCCTCTCTCAATTCGAGAACTCTTTCAACACTCCCCTCAAAAACCACCAAGCTTGGTGTGAAATAAAACAGTGTCTTGCTCTGTCCACATCTCCACATAGTTTTGTTGTGCAATGTAGTTACAATCGAAGTTACTTCCTGCAAATCTCCCGAGTTCTGCGTCAGCTCATTTTGCCGCCAGTTGCTCTCGGTGTATCGTGCTCTCGTGTATCCATTAAGCTCAGTGGGTTATCATACAATGCGCCATATGGCAGAGGGAACACATTCATAACTAGAATACAGAGGCCTCTCTGCCGTCACGTGTAGATGGGAGCCCCATCTGTGCAAAGCCCACATTCAATCCAGAATCTGTTTCTCATTTACCTCGCCAAGCACACTGACATCTGAGCAAAATATTGCCCTTTGAAATACACTTCCCACCGACATGTAGCAATCAAAAGTTCAATGCATGGGATCTTGGCCCTCGCAGCTAACATCCGTTTGGAGAGTATATGGTGGTATTTTGAGTCTTCAGTGTTCCTCCTGATTGCTCGCAATAGCATCAATTCTTAGTTTCACAGTGTTATATGACAAAGGTATTGATGTGAGTTTCTGAGCCTCTGCCTCCCCACACGTTGTTTCACCATATCAGTGGTGAGCGGTCATATCAAAATCTCTGCAATAGTCTGTGGTTTCGTAGCGTGCCTAGCCATTCACCGTGGATGATCAAGTGCAATTCAAGTGCAACTGTCAAGTGCGCCTTTTCCAATAATATATATATATATATATAATATATATATATATATATATATATATATATATGTATATGTTTTGAATTCTTATATGTTTTGAAATTCTTATATGTTTTGAAATTCTCCGGCAACCACATTTTCATATCAGGGACCCCTAGTTTGGGAACCTGCTGCCCTACCCACACACACGACAACACACACACACACACAGAGGAATATTTGTCTGTTGAGATGCAAAAAATCCTCTGCTGTTGTGAATCACTCACACCTGGTCCAGTGTCACACGTCGAACATGGCCACCACAAGATGTGGTGACGAAGGGATAAAGCCTAGTGCACCAATTTTGTGAGAAATACTTTTTTTTTCCTACTTTTCTCTTTGTCTGTATTATTTTTTTGGGTGATTTATCAGGGGGTGCTGTAGCCCCTCAGCACCCCTACTCCCGTGGCTATGGTCTGAAACATCAGCCAATTTCATTTTCAATGTGAATGTATGTGTGTGGGTAGGGGGCAGCAATGCCATGATGATAATAACAGGATGTGACACACACAAATAGCTCCTTACCTGTTGGGTGGGGGCATACAGTTCCAAAAACACATCTGGAGAAACAATAAATGTCCACACCCCCCCCCCTGCTCACACACACAGCAGGATGTTTTAAGTGCGCTTGACTGGCCAACCGCTACCACAGGGATTTATCAGTTTCACTTTCAAGAGCGTGAAGATACACCTCTCTCTCTCTCTCTTACACACACACGCATGACACACACACACACACACACACCGTAAACACCACTCAATGAGAGAACCAAGTGAAGATTAATTATGTTTTTTTACATTTTATTACAAACTGTTAGAAGTTTTTTAAAAAGCATACATACTTACATACCATAACAACAGTGAATGCTGGCAAAGCAAAAAATATTTACAAAAAAATCTCAAGACATTAGAAAGAACTGACCAGCAGTCTTACTCTCATTACTCTCTCTCTCTCTCACACACACACACACACACACACACACCACACACACACACACACACACACACACACACAACACACACACACACACCACACACACAACAACACACACACACACACACACACACACACACACACACACACACACACAACGCACACACAATATTAGGCTATCGACTATTATCTTTCTTAGCTGGAGTGCAGACTAGATGACTCTGACTCTGTCGTTGTGGACGTCGTGGCCCCTGTTCGTCTACGCGGGAGAATCTTCAGGCTGGACATGCGTGTAAGTGTGAGGGCGCGGCGAGCAGAACTCTTGAAACCCACACCCAGGAAGGCGTAGAGCAGCGGGTTCAAGCAGCAATGGGCGTACGCCATTGGCTCAGACACCGCTAACCACAACCCCAGGCCTGACTCCAACGTACAGCCCCGCGGGATCAGCTCCAAGCGGAGGAGAGCATCCACTGTGATACCAATGCAGTACGGCAGCCAGCAGAGGAAGAAACAGAGAACCAAAGCCACAGTGGTCCGCACCGCCCTCCTCTTCTGCCTCTGGCCTCCCAGAGGGCCGCGGGTCAGCCTGGACACGATCACACAGTAACACACCAGTAGCACCAGGCCCGGCACCACCAGCCCCACCAGCACCGTCTGAAGGTGAAACAGGGACACCCACAGTGGGGCGTTCTCTGACGGATAGAGCCTTGCACACACCATCTCCCCTTCCCCTGCCTCCTGGGTCCGAGCGAACACCATGTCGGGGATGGCGAGGAGACCAGCAGGCAGCCAGGCACCAGCGTACACATACCTGCGAGCTAGCCGCTGCCGYATGTGTGTGGTGCTGGTGTCCGTGGCTTTGACCACGGCCAGGTAGCGGTCCAGACTGATGAAGGCCAGGATCAGCACGCTGCCATACAGGTTCACCGTGTAGATGACGTGCACGCCGACACATGTGACTGCTCCAAAGCGCCAGTCCCCTAGTGCTGCGTCCACAGCCCAGAACGGCAGCGCCAGCACGAAGAGCAGGTCGGCGGCGGAGAGGTGCAGCCGGTAGCGGTCCGTTAGGCTGAGCCGGGCCTTCCGCTGGCAGCCCAGTACAAACACCACCAGYCCATTCCCGGTGATCCCCAGGGTGAAGATGAAACCGTACACCACCGGGAGGAAGATACGCTGCACACTGGGGCTCAGCAGCTCACGGTCACATGGCTCCTCAAATCCAGCACCGAAATCGCCCGAGCCAGAACCAAAACCGAAAATCGTGTCATTGTACTCATAATCCGATTCTGGTATCACAAAGTGCTACAGAGAGAGGGAGAGAGAAGGATAATTGAGTACACTTAGAAAATACGATGTGCACAATTTTAAGGACCGATGCTACAATCTGATTAGTGATTAACATAATAACCAAGACAAATGCTGACAGCCATATAAAGTCCCAGAAAAGTTTTGTTAACAAGCCATACCTCGTAGTAGGACATGATGGAGACAGCTATATTTTTGTCTCTCCCTCTGTTCTTTCCTGCCACGTCTGTCTTTCTCTTCTCCAAATGGAGTAAAGTTCTGTACCCGGTGAGGTTAAATAGCTGAGTCTACCCTTCTTCCACCCTTGCTCCGCCCCCAACACACACACACACACACACACACACATCTGTGACCCGCTGAAATGCTTTTCCTGTTTTCGAGGTGTCAGGTGCTGAAAGTGGCTCTATCGCAGGATATTTGAGTGTGTGCGTGTGTGTGTGTGTGTGCACGCACCTTTGTTTACAGTTTAAGCCCCTAACATCAAATCTGTGAGAATAATATTGTTGACAATGGCATGATGACATAATGCTGTTGTTGTCTATTGACAGTCAAACAATAAAGGAGAGGGGAAACGTTATCAACACATTCTCAGCGCACCGCTGTAGTGTGTCTGTTAGTATGAGGGTACAAGCTGTAGTGTGTCTGTATGTATGAGGGACAGCTGTAGTGTGTCTGTATGTATGAGGGTCACGCTGTAGTGTGTCTGTATGTATGAGGGTTACAGCTGTAGTTGTGTCTGTATGTATGAGGGTACAGCTGTAGTGTGTCTGTATGTATGAGGGTACAGCTGTAGTGCGTCTGTATGTATGAGGGTACCAGCTGTAGTGTGTCTGTATGTATGAGGGTACAGCTGTAGGTGGTCTGTATGTATGAGGGACGCTGTAGTGTGGTCTGTATGTATGAGGGCACGCTGTAGTGTGTCTGTATGTATGAGGGTCACCGCTGTAGTGTGTCTGTATGTATGAGGGTACAGCTGTAGTGTGTCTGTATGTTATGAGGGTTACAGCTGTAGTGGTCTGTATGTATGAGGCATCCGCTGTAGTGTGTCTGTATGTATGAGGGTACAGCTGTAGGTGTCTGTATGTATGAGGGTACAGCTGTAGTGCGTCTGTATGTATTGAGGGCACAGCTGCTGCGTGTGAGTGAGATAAATTGAGAGTGAGGAGAGCGAGTTGTGTTTGCACCACTTTGTCCCTTTGACACAGAGCTGAACAGAACAGTCCTGCATGAGTGGCACCATGAAGAAGTGCACGGGTGTGGAAAAATTCTGACTTGCGTCATCTGACAGGATTATTATTGTGTGTGTTGTGTGTGTGTGTGTGTGTGTGTTGTGTGTGTGTGTGTGTGTGTGTGTGTGTTGTGTGTGTGTGTGTGTTGTGTTGTGTGTGTGTGTGTGTGTGTGTGTGTTGTGTGTGTGTGGTGTGTGTTTATTCTCAGATCAGATAGTGTCTCCTGTTCTCCGTTCTGTTAAATACCATGTTCTCCCACGGGGTCTTTGACAATAAATGAACCGTGTGTGTGTGTTATAACCGTGTCGCCTCTCAGTGCGCTAGTCCAGACTCCAGGCGCACGGCGCATTGCACATTTTGGGCGCTCAGTCTACCCACAGCCTGTGAAGGGTTCAGGTAGATGTGTGTTCGGGGTTGTGGTATAGACAGTGGGTGTGATGTTCGTTATAGGTGAGGCATATCCTGTGCAGACATAATCTCAGACCCAGTCAACACTGACAAAGGTGTCAACCCGCCCTTACCACTCTCGCACTCTTATACAGTAGGATCTTAATTTGAGCCAGTTTGCTACAGCAGGAAAATACTCACGCAGCAACAGGAATGTGAATTATATGTGGATGATCATATTGTGTTTTGTATGGGTTGATGCATTTTACGTCAGGGCAAATAGAGTCTGACGTTTCAAAGTGGAAATTACAAAACTTCAGAAGCATTTTTAAACCTTGAATACACGACACGTTTGCATTTCCTCCTTTGCAAGAACATTGTCATCAACACAGTGATCAAATTAAGATCCTAAATCTGTACCCTCTCTCCTTCTCTCTCTATCTTACCACAAGCATCACCCCTCTTTTCTTTTTTCCCCTTCTCTCTCTCTCTCCACACCTCTCTCCTCTCCCTTTCATCACCAACACTGTATCTCCCTCTCCTCATAGGCCTAATTAAAGACCTCCTGTACTTAACTCCACTTTGCACCCACCTCATGTAGACTCCAAAAGACTGAAGTGAAAATACGTTTTTGGGGTATTGTTTATCAGGTCTTATGACACCAATACGAACACTACTACAGCAGAGACTCTTGTAGGCCTACAACACTTACAGTATGTGGGCATGAACTGAATCCGAACACACACACAGACGAGCAGGTGTTTCTGGTCTAACAGGGTTACCATGGAGCCTGTTCCAACGACAGCGCTGGTGACCAGCTGGTTTAGCTCCATACCTTCAGCTGTTTACAGACCCCCCGAGGGACACACACACGCGCGCGCGCGCCACACCAGAACAGAGGAGCAATTTATTTTTTTCTGCACATAAGTAGGATGTTGGTGTAAAATAAAAGGTAGTAGAAAGAAAGAGTAGGGAACAATAGGTTGGGAACTCACAGTATTGCTGCTGCTGGCCAGCTGAGCCGTTTCAACTTAGAGCCAAGTAGGTTACATGGGAGGGTGGCTCGGTGAGTGACGAGCAGAGTCAATGTTCCCAGGGCCTCTCAAGCACTTCCCATACACACACGGAAGCTTCCCATACAATGCCTCTCCCAGCATTAAAACAGAGCTTCCTGGCAGATAGAGGGAGGAAGAGGAGGAGGAAGAGCGAAGAAAAACGAGAGAAGAGAAGACAAATCAACACTCCCTAACAAGTACCCATTCCCGAATCAGTCACCCCTCAGCCACATATACGGATGCACGCACGGTCACACACACACACACACACACACACACACACACACACCAACATCACACACACACACACACACACACACACACACACACACACACAACACACACACACACAACACACACACACACACACACACACACACACACACACACACACACACACACGCACACGGCATACCCCACATCCAAAACGTACCACTTCCCAAACCCATGCAGCTGCTAATGTGTCAGGGGTTTGGTGACACACACACACACACACACTATTCTCCTCTAGTCATAGAGTATTCATAACAGGAAGGACTCCTCCCTCTCTATTTAGGAAAAGCAAACAGCTGGAAAGATCTTTCAGACACGTACACGCAGACACACCTGTAAAGATATGTACATCCAGCTTTGAAACGGACACAAATGCCCTCAATTCTATCCCTCATTCTTCTCATCACTCGTCTCCTCTACTTTCCTCTCTCCTTCTACTCCCCAGCACCACTATAGTGATGGTCTAAACGCTTGGCTGTGTGTGGGTGTGTGTACTTGTCTACTGCCTACAGAATGTTAACTCGTCTGTCAATGCAAGACAGACTTTCCTGTTGGTGAGACTCTGAACAATCCTGGGAAATTCGGACTGAGATGGGCTACATCTTAAAGGGATAGTACACAATTTTGGCAATGAAGCCCATATTGAACGCAGAGACATAAAAATAGTATCCACACGTCATCTGACTCTGGGGAAGTACACGAATAAAAATATAAAAACCAACGGCAACTAAGGGTTGGCAAATTTTCATATAAGGAAATAGTCAATTGAAATGAATGCATTAGGCCCTAATCTAGGGATTTCACATGACTGAGATTACAGTTATGCATCTGTAGTCATAGATAGCTTTAAGAAAATGTAGGGGTATAGATCAGAAAAACAGTCAGCATCTGGTGTGACCATTTGCTTCATGCAGCTTCACACATCTTCTTCGCATACAGTTGATCAGCCTGTTGATTGTGCCCTGTGGAATGTTGTTCCACTCCTCTTCAATGGCTTGCGAAGTTTGCTGGATTTTTGGCGGGAACTGGAACCGCTGTCGTACATGTCGATCCAGAACATCCCAGACGTGCTCAATGGGTGACATGTCTGGTGAGTTATGGAGGAACTGGACATTTTCAGCTTCCAGGAATTGTGAACAGATTCTTGCGACATGGGGCCGTGCATTATCATGCTGAAACATGGAGGTGATGGCGGCGGATGAATGGCACGACAATGGACCTCAGATCTTGTCACGGTATCTCTGTATCGGTATCTCAAATGATGCCATCCAAATGATTGCCATCCCATGCTGTCTGCCAATTGCAGGGTACAGTTG
>NC_036859.1:8957968-8965164 GCF_002910315.2 Salvelinus sp. IW2-2015 | reverse complement strand
ACACTTGTCCCTTTGACACAGAGCTGAATCAGAACAGTCCTGCTGAGTGGCACCATGAAGAAGTGCACGGGTGTGTGAGAAAATTCTGACTTGCGTCATCTGACAGGATTATTATTGTGTGGTGTGTGTGTGTGTGTGTGTGGTGTGTGTGTGTGTGTGTGTGGTGTGTGTGGTGTTGTGTGTGTGTGTGTGTGTGTGTGTGTGTGTGTGTGTGTGTTATTCTCAGATCAGATAGTGTCTCCTGTTCTCCGTTCTGTTAAATACCATGTTCTCCCACGGGGTCTTTGACAATAAATGAACCGTGTGTGTGTGTTATAACCGTGTCGCCTCTCAGTGCGCGAGTCCAGACTCCAGGCGCACGGCGCCATTGCACATTTTGGGCGCTCAGTCTACCCACAGCCTGTGAAGGGTTCAGGTAGATGTGTGTTTGGGGTTGTGGTATAGACAGTGGGTGTGATGTTCGTTATAGGTGAGGCATATCCTGTGCAGACATAATCTCAGACCCAGTCAACACTGACAAAGGTGTCAACCCGCCCTTACCACTCTCGCACTCTTATACAGTAGSATCTTAATTTGAGCCAGTTTGCTACAGCAGGAAAATACTCKCYCAGCAACAGGAATGTGAATTATTATGTGGATGATCATTTGTGTTTTGTATGGGTTGATGCATTTTACGTCAGGGCAAATAGAGTCTGACGTTTCAAAGTGGAAATTACAAACTTCAGAAGCATTTTTAAACCTTGAATACACGACACGTTTGCATTTCCTCCTTTGCAAGAACATTGTCATCAACACAGTGATCAAATTAAGATCCTAAATCTGTACCCTCTCTCCTTCTCTCTCTATCTTACCACAGCATCACCCCTCTTTTCTTTTTTCCCCTTCTCTCTCTCTCTCTCTCTCTCCACACCTCTCTCCTCTCCCTTTCATCACCAACACTGTATCTCCCTCTCCTCATAGGCCTAATTAAAGACCTCCTGTACTTAACTCCACTTTGCACCCACTCTCATGTAGACTCCAAAAGACTGAAGTGAAAATATGTTTTTGGGGGTATTGTTATCAGGTCTTATGACACCAATACGAACACTACTACAGCAGAGACTCTTGTAGGCCTACAACACTTACAGTATGTGGGCATGAACTGAATCCGAACACACACACAGACGAGCAGGTGTTTCTGGTCTAACAGGGTTACCATGGAGCCTGTTCCAACGACAGCGCTGGTGACCAGCTGGTTTAGCTCCATARCTTCAGCTGTTTTACAGACCCCCCGAGGGACACACACACACACGCGCGCACGCGCACACCAGAACAGAGGAGCAATTTATTTTTTTCTGCACATAAGTAGGATGTTGGTGTAAAATAAAAGGTAGTAGAAAGAAAGAGTAGGGAACAATAGGTTGGGAACTCACAGTATTGCTGCTGCTGGCCAGCTGAGCCGTTTCAACTTAGAGCCAAGTAGGTTACATGGGAGGGTGGCTCGGTGAGTGACGAGCAGAGTCAATGTTCCCAGGGCCTCTCAAGCACTTCCCATACACACACGGAAGCTTCCCATACAATGCCTCTCCCAGCATTAAAACAGAGCTTCCTGGCAGATAGAGGGAGGAAGAGGAGGAGGAAGAGCGAAAGAAAAACCGAGAGAAGACAAATCAACACTCCCTAACAAGTACCCATTGCCGAATCAGTCACCCCTCAGCCACATACACGGATGCCACGCCACGGTCACACACACACACACACACACACACACACACACACACACACACACACACACACACACACACACACACACGCACAAGGGCATACCCCACATCCAAACGTACCACTTCCCAAACCATGCAGCTGCTAATGTGTCAGGGGTTTGGTGAACATCACAACACACACACTATTCTCCTCTAGTCATAGAGTATTCATAACAGGAAGGACTTCCTCCCTCTCTATTTAGGAAAAGCAAACAGCTGGAAAGATCTTTCAGACACGTACACGCAGACACACCTGTAAAGATATGTACATCCAGCTTTGAAACAGACACAAATGCCCTCAATTCTATCCCTCATTCTTCTCATCACTCGTCTCCTCTACTTTCCTCTCTCCTTCTACTCCCCAGCACCACTATAGTGATGGTCTAAACGCTTGGCTGTGTGTGGGTGTGTGTACTTGTCTACTGCCTACAGAATGTTAACTCGTCTGTCAATGCAAGACAGACTTTCCTGTTGGTGAGACTCTGAACAATCCTGGGAAATTCGGACTGAGATGGGCTACATCTTAAAGGGATAGTACACKATTTTGGCAATGAAGCCCATATTGAACGCAGAGACATAAAAATAGTATCCACACGTRCATCTGACTCTGGGGAAGTACACRGAATAAAAATATAAAAACYCAACYTGCAACWAYGTTGCAMRTCATATAAGGAAATMAGTCAATTGAAATGAATGCATTAGGCCCTYATCTAGGGATTTCACATGACTGAGATTACAGMTATGCATCTGTAYGTCARAGATAGCTTTAAGAAAYATGTAGGGGTATAGATCAGAAAAACAGTCAGCATCTGGTGTGACCATTTGCTTCATGCAGCTTCACACATCTTCTTCGCATACAGTTGATCAGCCTGTTGATTGTGCCCTGTGGAATGTTGTTCCACTCCTCTTCAATGGCTTTGCGAAGTTGCTGGATTTTGGCGGGAACTGGAACCCGCTGTCGTACATGTCGATCCAGAACATCCCAGACGTGTTCAATAGGTGACATGTCTGGTGAGTACTCAGGCCATGGAGGAACTGGGACATTTTCAGCTTCCAGGAATTGTGAACAGATTCTTGCGACATGGGGCCGTGCATTATCATGCTGAAACATGGAGGTGATGGCGGCGGATGAATGGCACGACAATGGACCTCAGATTTGTTCACGGTATCTCTGTGCCATTCAAATAGTAAAATCGATTAAATGCAATTGTGTTTGTTGTTCCGTAGCTTATGCCTGCCCATACATAACCCCAGCCGCCACCATGGGGCACTCTGTTCGCAACATTGGACAAAGAAAGTTGCCTCAATGAATGCATCACATGCTGTCCCCATCTTCAGGGGTACTGTTGAAACGTGATGTATCTGTTGAAGACACACATCTCACGGTGCCAGTTGGCATCGAAGGTGGCATTTGCCCTCTGAAGTCAGTTACGACGCCGACTGCAGTCAGGTCAAGACCCTGGTGAGGACGACGAGCACAGAGATGCGTTCCATGAGATGGTTTTGACGTTTGTGCAGAAATTCTTTGGTTGTGTAACCCACTGTTTCTTCAGCTGTCTGGGTCGCGTGGCTCAGACGCATCGCAGAAGAAGAAGGCTGTGGAGGTCCTGGGCTGGAATGGTCACAGGGTTCTGCGGTCGTGACGCCGTATGCAAATTCTCTAAACGCGTTGGAGCGGCTTTATGGTAGACAATGACATTTATTCTCTGTCACCTCTCTGATGGAAATTCCTGCAGTCAGCATGCAATTGCACATCTTTCAAAATTGAATCTGTGCATTGTGTTGTGACAAAATGCACGCAGCAAAGGTGCACTTGTGTAATGATCATGCTGTTTAATCAGCTTCTTGATATGCCATACATGTCAGGTGGATGGATTGCCTTGTAAAGGAGAAAGGCTCACTAAGAGGGAGCTAAACAACATGTACCCAAATTTGAGAGAAGTAAGCCTTTTTGTGAGTATGGGCAATTTCTGAGATCTTTTAATTAGCTTATGAAACACTTTACATGTGGCTGTCTAACAGGCTTCTTTAACAGCTTCTACCCCCAGCCATTAAGATCATGAACATGCTAATCATGGCTTTCCTGGACTACTTTGTATTTGCGCTGCTGCTCTCACTGTTTATTATTTATGCATAGGTCACTTTTACCTACATGTAATATTACTGTGCCCTGCCACATTGCCGCCACCTGTATATACCCTTACAGCTACTGTTATTGTTTATTGTTTGCTCTTTACTTATGTATTATATTTTTCGTACTTATATATATATATTATTTTTTTAACTGTCATGTTTATTTTAGTTATATACCTCTATAACACGTAATTTTTCTCTTAAAACGCATTTAGGTTAAGGGCTTTGTATATAAGCATTACGGTAAGGGTCTGATTCTATTCGTATTCATTACGGCGCATGTGACAATATAACATTTTTATTTGTTTAATATATTTTTTGTTAGTATATGATTTAGGGCTCGCTCTGCAAAATCCCATACTATCTTTTAACGCGCGTTAAATGAGGCTTCTTCTCGCTTTATCGCTGTCTGGTGCTGAACACACTGGACATTGTGAGATGCTATTTATGAATACTCACCACTGCTCTCACAATGACTAGCTGCTATGTTTCTCTAGCCCAAGAATATCTCTTCTTCTTATGTGGTCCTTTGTAGTGGTTTCTTTGCAGCAATTCGACATAAAAGGCCTGATTCACGCAGTCTCCTTGACGCTTAATTGTGAGAAAGTATGTGTCTTGTTACTTGAACTCGTGAATATTTATTGGGTTGCGAATCTGAGGTGCAGTTAACTCTAAAGAACTGATCCTCTGCAGCAGAGGTTACTCTGGGTCTTCCTTTCCTGTGGCGTTCCTCATGAGAGCCAGTTTCATCATAGCGCTTGATGGTTTTTGCGACTGCACTTGAAGAAACTTTCAAAGTTCTTGAAATGTTCTGTATTGACTGACCTTCATGTCTTAAAGTAATGATGGACTGTCATTTTTCTTTGCTTATTTGAGCTGTTCTTGCCATAATATGGACTTGGTCTTTTACCAAGTAMGGCTACTTCCTCCTGATTCAGCTCACACCAGGCTTGAACCCAGGACCTCTGCCTTGCTTGCACGTGACCGCCCTCCTGGAGCATCTTCCCAGTCGGCACCACACAATACACTAGCTATTTGCTGGTGCAAGTGGGGACACAGTCTGAGGAGAAAGTTTCACACATCCCCATGTGCTTCACATACAAGCAAACACCTGGTAGGCATCCACCTTATTGCTTATCACCGGTTCTGTGWGAAATGTGAAAAAGCTGGACAGGTGAATGGCAGGCAGAGTAGGAGAGTAACGGATTACTTAAAAAACGGTAACTGTAATCCGTTACGTTACCAGCAAAAATATTGTCATCAGATTACAGATACTTTTGAAAAACTATATTAAGTAATAATATAGTTTTTCAAAAGTATCTGTAATCTGATGACAATATTTTTGCTGGTAACGTAACGGATTACAGTTACCGTTTTTTAAGTAATCCGTAATTTAAGTAATCAAGGATTACTTTTAAATTCAGAAAGGAGGTTTGCAGAATTTTTTTTCCGACAAGTCTGTTTTCTCAATGATATTCAAATCAGCATTGAAAAAAGGTGCAAATTTAAGTTTGTTCCATCCTGAGCGAGTTTTACCACAAATCAAAGTCCACTATGACGACACACCAAATAGGTTTGATGGATCACGGGAAAAGAGKAGGAATAGGCTTTTGTAGGCTACAGTCCAAGCCATGTCTTCCAATGGTACGATTTCTGTCGTCATCCAATGATTATCTAACTTGAATAAACGCTTGGAGGTAAGGATGACACCAGTGGTGTWGTCTACGGCGATACGGATATCAKTTATTATTGTTATCTACAGTACATAGCGCATTGATGTGAATCACACTTCTGCTCTCTCATTTTGCTATTTCGGTTTAACGGATTATGTCTGTTGTGGATTGCTGTTCACAAATCTAAAATGTGCACACAAACCAAATAAAGGTTGAATTCAAGAAGTTTAAGCTGCCTATCAATCATTGTTTTTGAAACTAGTGGACAGCCAGTGAAAAATGCACTCTTGCAACAGATGCACAGTGCGGATCCCAGCCTACAGAATAAAATTTGAGCTTTTATTGCTCAATCTAAATCCATTGGCCTAATGGACACATGTTCAAACTCGCACACTTTTGATAGCCTTAAAGGGGCAATCTGTAGTTGCTACATCCATTTTTGAACTTATATTCAAAAATATATATATATAAATCCATTGATTATTGATGAATAGAACTTATAAATGCTTCATGAGTTTAGCTCAACTGTCACACTCCATGAGAACCCAAAATATAAACTTGTTTTTCTCCAATGTTTGTAAACATTGCAAATGTAAACAAACACTGTAGAGCCTCATAACATGGTTAAAACAATACATGTTGATATCATGGATGTTCAGTCCTTGCATCTATAGCTCTGTCTATTAATCTGAGTGATTACGTTTCTCCAGGCCCATCCCTCAGCTTTTTACCAAAACAGAGGTGGGGCAACCATTTTCTTATTGTTTCATCTTTGGATTTGCCCTTTAAACAGCTGCATATTATCAAGATATCAAAGAGTCACCAACAAAAAGATAAACAATAGGCCTATAGCAAATGCAGCATATGGCATACATTTTTCACATGTTAATAGCACTTTTCAGTAGTGCTCAAAGCATGCCATTCCATGAGCGCAGCATTTATTTTTCAACTCAAATCAATGAGCCCAATCAGTCCTCCATGACAACACAATCATAAACAGCAGAGTAGGGCTGGCTAATAAGTCCTTCGTTTTGGGGTTATGGTCAGGTAAAACAATTTGGCTAATCTATACTTCCATATTTCCAAGTCTTATTCTTGAAGATCAAGGGGTTTAATATTTATTGGAATGACTGGAATTCTGATAGACTTTGGTTTTTAATGTAAAGATATAATTGAATTGTATTATTATATGTAGTAGAAAGTGATGGGTAAGATGAAGCCTACATAACCAACTCATAAAGTAAAATTGAACATCCATATATGGCCAGATATGTAAACTTTATCATTGATTTATCCTGCAATAGATGTGGTTCGATTGGTAACATACGTTTTGGTCTTCTTCTAATGCCTCTTAAGGGGAAAGTAATCTAAAAGTAACTGAATGTAATCAGATTACATTACTGAGTTTGGGTCATCCAAAAGTTGTTACTGATTACAATTTTGGACAGGTAACTAATAACTTTAACGGAAAGTAACCTACCCAACCCTGATGGCAGGTGATAAGCGATCTCCATGTTGCTCTCACCTGTCAGATAAGAGTTAACTACTGTGTACTCTGGAGGAGAGATGAGAGAGAAAGGCACTTTGCCAGGGAGGACTGACAGGCTAGGTCCTTGTCCTTCCCCTGTGGAAGACCATGAAACCAGAC
>NC_036859.1:8934591-8957143 GCF_002910315.2 Salvelinus sp. IW2-2015 | reverse complement strand
TGAAATAGCCCTTACACGGCCTGGAGGTGTGTTTTGGGTCCTTGTCCTGTTGGGGGAAAAAATGATAGTCCCACTAAGCGCAATCCAGATGGGATGACATATRGCTACAGAATGCTGTYGTAGCCATGCTGGTTAAGTGTGCCTTGAATTCTAAATAAATCACAGACAGTGTCACCAGCAAAGCACCCCCACACCATRACACCTCCTCCTCAATGCATCACCGTGGGAACCACACATGCACAGATCARCCATTCACCTACRCTGCGTCTCARAAAGACACTGCCATTGGAACCAAAAATATCAAATTTGGACTCATCAGACCAAAGGACAGAWTTCCACTGGTCTAATGTCCATTGCTCATGTTTCTTGGCCCAAYCAAGTCTCTTCTTCTTACTGGTGTCCTTTTAGTWGTGGTTTCTTTGCCGCAATTCAAACATYAAGGCCTGATTCATACAGTCTGCTCTGAACAGTTGATGTTGAGATATGTCTGTTACTTGAACTCTGTGAAACATTTATTTGGCCTGCAATCTGYGGTGCAGGTATTTGCTGATTTCTGAAGCTGGTAACTTTAATGAACTTATCCTCTGCAGCAGAGGTAACTCTGGGTCTTCCTTTCCTGTGGCGGTCCTCYTGAGAGGGTTTAACAGCAGCCGTGGTTCGAGACGAGGAGTCACACGAGTTCGTCATCGAGGCCGGAGCTATCATGCTCGCTGACAACGTGAGTGTGTGTGTGAGCTGAGGATGTTGCGTGTGTTTGTGTTTGCATTTCTGTCTGTTTTGTGCTTAAAGTGGGATTGCCGCCTTGTCCACAGGGTGTTGTTATCGATGAGTTGACAAGATTGGAGACCAGAGACCAAGCCAGCCATTGAGCATGAGCAAACAGACCATCCCATCACTTAAGCTGTGTCAAGTGTACACACACACACACACATCACCCAGCACACCCAAGCACTAAACTGGAGTTCAAGGACTCACACACACACACACCATCACTAAAGCTGGAGTCAAGTTACACACACACACCACACACCATCACTAACTGATTCAAGAGTACTCACACACGCACACACACATCACACCATCACTAAATCTGGAGTTCAAGTACCACACACACACACACACACACACCATCACTAAAGCTGGAGTCAAGGTACACACTCACTCTCTCCCTCTGACCTCCCTCCTTGTCCTCCAGGCCACTCTGAATGCCCGTACGTCCATCCTGGCGGCTGCTAACCCGGTCGGTGGTCACTACGACCGCAGCAAGAGTCAAACAGAACGTCAACCTGTCCACTCCCATCATCAGCAGCTTCGACCTCTTCTTCATCCTGGTGGACGACTGCAATGAGGTGTGTTCTGTGTGTGTGTGTGTAAGAGAGAACATTTGTGTGTGTATGTGAAGAATGGTGTGTGTATAATTACTAATGGAAATGTGTGTGTAGGTAACAGACTATGCCATAGCCAGGCGTATCGTGGATCTGCACTCTCGCATTGAGAACTCAGTAGACAGACTCTACTCTCTGGATGAGATCAGAAGATACCTGCTCTTCGCCCAACATTTCAAACCCAAGGTAAGTGCTGTGTGCGTGTGCGTGTGTGTGTGTTAAGGATTTTCACACTGAGTATATTTACATGCACTCTAATAATTAGATTTTAAGCTGATTTATGGCATTAGTCATGTAAACACCTTACTCTGATTATCATATGATCCATTTTGCATCATCATCATGATGTGGCCGGTGACACTTTGCTTCTTGAAAGTCCAATATCTTGAAAACATGACTGCTGACACCAATTTTGGGACTGTATCAACATTGGACTAATGAAAAGAAAAKCAAAATACTGTTTTTGAGTGGAATTTCCCTTTAAAATCGGCGTCCGGTCATAATTGAAGTACGCATACGGCGATTTAAAAACACCTCGATTTTTAAGCAATCTTTCGCAATATTAAGACATGATAGGAGGTCCAGCTGTGTATTGGACCTGCGAGTGTGCTAGAGTTTCTCATTCGCACCAGTGAAGTGAGTTCGCAAAATGTAGCCTGATTTCAGATGCGTCCATGTAACTGTTCTAATTGAAGTATTATATTAAATCTGAGTATTCACAATAAATCGTACTATTGAATGCACGCAAACATATCCAATGTCTGCGTTTCTGTGCTGTGACGGGGCTTATGCCCAATTCCAATGGAGTAGTACTGATGTGGCTGAATTTGTGTTTGTGCGTAGATCTCTGGTGAGTCCGTCATCGTGGAGCACTACAAACGGCTGCGTCAGCGCTGGGGGCGTGGCCAAGTCGYCCTGGCGAATCACGGTGCGGCAGCTGGAGAGCATGATCCGCCTCTCTGAGGGCATGGCCCGCATGCACTGCTGCGACGAGGTTAGAGGTCACGCAACCTATACCCAACGCACCAAGAACTTAGACGCACWATGCTCTCACAACTGCTTTCTGCTCTCAAAACCTGCGTTTCGTTGTTTGGTTCTGTCCTGAAGGATTGATCAAGTTTGCTCTGTCGGTTTGTCATAGATTGTTGTTCCCGGCAGGTCCAGCCTGAGCACGTGAAGGAGGCATTCCGCCTGCTGAATAAGTCCATCATCAGAGTGGAGACGCCTGARGTCAATCTGGAACAAGACCAGGAGATGGAGGAGGAAGAGGAGGGAGAGAACGGTACACAACCACTAGTACTACTGCCGCTTTACTCCAGATATTTACATGCACTGACACCTCTCTGTCTCTCTGCAGGTCGTGACGTTCCCAACGGAGGGAATGGCGTTAACGGCCTGGTTAACGAGCACGCTGATGGAATGAACAGCCACTCCAACGGAACTAACGGCGGCACCAACGGAGTTAACGGACACACCGACGTTGTGAGCGGCCACTCTGACAGCGGCCCCAAGCCGCCGCTGCGTCTGATCTTCCCAGAGTACCGCCGCATCTCCAACCTGCTAGTGCTTCATCTCCGCAGGGCCGAAGAGGGTAAGACAGACAAAACGCACACATTCTACATGTGGACAGTGTGTTATGCAGCGGTTAACTGTTTACCTGTGTGCGCAGCCGAGGAGGAAGAGGAGTTGAAGAAGAGTGCCGTAATCAACTYGTATCTGAAGGAGATGGAGTCAGAGATRGACTCAGAAYAGGAGCTCGTCAACAAGAAGGGACTGATAGAGAAAGTCCTGCACAGACTAGTGCACTACGTAAGAACACACAAACACACCCATTGCAGCYTTGAGTCGGAGTAATAACACCTTTACAAACCTTAATGTCCAACAGACATCTTTACTATTACTGTTTTTCTTCCCTCTCCATCTGTAGAATCATATCCTGATAGCGCTGTCTCAGGGAGGGCTGAAACGGTCAGAGACGGAGCCACAGGAAGAAGTTCTGGTCGTCAACCCCAACTACACTCTGGAGGACTAGACTCATCCCCTCCAACTCCCTCCCTAGCACTTCCCCCCTCCTCAATCGCCTCTTTCTATGGCTTTTACGTTGGACTCCAATTCAAGACTCGTTGAAGTTGTTTTTGTTGAATGTTGGTCAGTGTAATCACATTCTCAACATTTGTCATGTTTAATTTTATTGCTGCTTTATAGAGTTTTTAAACGACTTTACCCTGTTTTAAGCCTTTTATTTGTATTCTTYTGGCCAGGTGAATAATATGTTAATAAATATGTTGCTCTGATTTCTCCAGAGCATTTACTGGCATATGGCTGTTTGTGGGTCTCCTCAGTTAACATGATGTTAATCCTGACTAGCATGGTTTTACCTCCCATGTTAAATGTATGTATAAAAGAATACACACAAGTTAAAGTCTACCCTTTGATGCATGTTTTTTTTWTTTTATGAAATAACTGTTGTGGAAAAATGCTTCCCAAAAAAACAAAGAAGAATAATCAAATGTTTGCTATTGTTTATGCCCTCCTTGTCGCCAGTGATGTTTCGGGGAACACTAATGCAATATGCTTCAAAATGACTAAAACCAAAACGAGACTAGAAATTATAATGGGCCTACATTCATGCAGTTTCTTGACTGTCCAGCTCACTGATAATCKCCGAAATGAAAGCAAGACAGTTGGGGAGAACTGAACATTCCCAAAAGGATGAATAGAGGACTATTTTTAGCAAATTTTTACAGTGAGGAAATATTACAAATTTTCAGTATGGCCCTCTGGAGCTCTTTGAAGACCGAATCCCAGTTCCAAATGAGTTTGAGACCCCTACAGTAAACATTTAGCACAGATAATTAAGTTATTAACCTTGGGTGGAGGGGGGGATCACATTTATACCTAGTTGGAGTTGATATGATGATTGTAATGAATGAATATAGCCAAAGATAATCATGTAACGCATRTTCTGATAAATATAATCATCCAAATGACACTGGCTGGCAAATCTATCGGTGAATCGTCCGCTAGGTGGCAGCAGAGGGCCGTAGAAAGCATGAATGACGCTTTGCGCATGCCCAAGCCGACTCCACTTTTACATAACAAGATGGCGGCGCCCTGTAGGAAGCTTGCGAGGACAGGGATGTTTAAAGGTATGTTTACTCTGAACAGCTTAAAAGCACCTTTATTTCGACATAACTCATAAACAGAGGGTGTCAGCAGTTTTTAGGGGCAAAACTGTTCCTCTCCTTGTKTGGTGGTTTGAAAACAGGTCAGATGAAAACATCAACACCACGGGTAACTTCCACAAGGCTTTGAACGATTTGAGAGACAAGGCAAGAAGGGCCTTCTACGCCGTCAAAAATTAACATTAAATTCGACATCCCAATTAGGATGTGGCAAAAAATACTTCAGTCAGTTATAGAACCGATTGCCCTCTGAGGTCCTGGCATAGAGAGCCTATACAATTACTAGAGGGGATATCATAAACCTGTAATAGMGCCAAAATGGTAGCTATCTTGGTCAGGGAGAAAATCAAAACCAGTCTTAAATATTGTCATATAATTATAAATACAGTTTACATGGGTTTTATYCCAATTTTATGTATAAATAGCATTTAAAATGCTGTATATGTGAACAGACCATAAATGTCTCAGATTGTATTTTCTTGGAAAGCTGTGCGTGCRATTATATGATACAATATCAGTACTTGTTGCATGTACAACTTGTCTAAGTCCTATTATCAACTGATTTCAGCCAGTGTATGGCTGTGGATTGACTGCATTGCTGGAATGGAATGTTGGCATATTGGCAGTTAATTTGAAAAAAATATATAATGGAATCATTCRTCAAACTGGCTAGCTAGTTAATACACATACAGTGCAGATAATATCTTATCACAGSACTGACAAATCATGGCTGACCTTTTGACCATCATAAGAAGGTTAATGTCCTTTCTGGTATTCAAATTCCTAATTATATGGGTCTGGGGTCCTCTCACCAACRAAGAATTCACAAAATGGGACAAACACCAAATTGAGACTCTGCATGCAGAATTCTGCAAAAACATCCTCTGTGTGCAATGTAAAACACCAGCATCAAACACCAAACATCAGCAAGCTGGTCCTGTGGCTCTGATCACAAACACAAGCAGACCCTACAGAGCCCCAGGACAGCAACACCATTAGACCCAACCAAATCATGAGAAAACAAAAAGATAATTACTTGACACATTGGAAAGAGCTAACTAAAGAAACAAAGCCAACTGGAATGCTATTTGGCCCTAAACAGAGAGTACACAGTGGCAGAATACCTGACCACTGTGACTGACCCAAAATGAAGGAAGGCTTTGACTATGTATGGACTCAGTGAGCTTAGCTTTGCTATTGAGAGTTCACCGTAGGCAGACCGAGAGAGAAGACAGGCATATGTGCCCACTGCCCACAAAATTTGGTGGAAACTGAGCTGCACTTCCTAACCTCCTGCCAAATGTATGACCATATTAGAGATGCATATTTCCCTCAGATTACACAGACCCACAAAGAATRGACAGTTACRAACCTCGATTTCGACTTCAATTCCGACTCAGCTGTTCCCTTGTTCATTCCATTGTTTCATGGGCTACCAAAACGCTGCAGGCGTAGATGCAGCAGACGAGCCGGCATCCTTCTAAAACTGAGACGGAAGAGAATATCGACCGGCACTTCCCTATGTTCTATTGGCAAATGTCTAGTCACTCGAGAATAAGATAGGAGACTCTCGAACGAAGCTCATCCATCAGAGACTTGAAAAGCTGCAATATTATATGCCTCGCAGAGATGTGGCTGGATGACTCTGTCACATCAAATCCAATTGTGTTGGTCACATACACATATTTACCAGATGTTATTGCGGGTGTAGCGAAATGCTTGTGTTCCTAGCTCCAACAGTGCAGTAGTATGTATGTTGAACTCAGTGGTTTCTCCATGCAGTGGCACAATTGGACGAAGGCGGCCTCGGGCAAGTCCAAGGGGGGGAGGGGTGTGCCTCTTCATAAACAACAACTTGTGCTCTGTTTCCATTGTGAAAGAAATGTRGAGCTTTCACTCACCTGATATAGCATACCACATGGTAAGCAGCAGGTTTTTATCTACCAAGAGAGTTCTCATCTGTAATTATCATGGCTGTCTACATCCCTCCGCAAGCCAACACCACTTTGGCACTTAACGAACTGCATGGGGTCATAAACAAACAAGAAACCGCTCACCCAGAGGCAGKATTTCTTGCAGGTGGAGACATTAACGTGGGGAGAACTTAAAACCTTTCTACATCACTTTTACCAACACGGCTCCTGCGCCACGAGGGGAGCTAAAACTGTAGAACACTTTTATTCTACCCACAGAAATGCATACAAGGTCCTCCCTTCGGCAAATTTGATCACGACTCTATTATCCTGCTTTTATTTATTTTAATCGAAGGTCGAGTCATGCGTCCTCCGATACATGACCTGCCAAACCACGCTTCTTAACACCCGTCCGCTTAACCCGGTAGCCAGCCGCACCAATGTGTCGTAGGAAACACTGTTCAACTGACGACCGAAGTCAGCCTGCAGGTGCCCAGCCTGCCACACGGAGTTGCTAGAGCGCGATGAGCCAAGTAAAGCCCCCCGGCCAAACCCTCCCCTAACCTGGAAGACGCTAGGCCAATTGTGTGCCGCCCTATGGGACTCCCGGTCACAGCCGGTTGTTACACAGCCTGGGATCGAGATGAAGCAGACGCGAGGATACAAGACTGTTTTGCTAGTACAGACTGGGAAATGTTCCGGGTTCACCCGATAGCATTGAGMGGTTTACCACATCAGTCACAGGCTACATCAATAAGTGCATAGACCACGTCATCCCCACAGWCACTATACGAACGTATCCAAACCAAAAACCATGGATTACAGGCAATATCCCCGCTTGGCTAAAGGCTAGAGCTACCGCTTACAAGGAACAGGACACGGACACATACAAGAAAGCCCGTTACGACCTCCGACGAGACATCAAACATGCAAAAGGACAATATAGGAGGAAGTTGGAATCCTATTACACCGGCTCCGACACTTATCGTATGTGGCAGGGCTTGCAGACGATAACGGATTACAAGGGGAAACCCAACCGTCAGATGCCCAGTGATGCAGAACTCCCAAATMAGCTAAATACTTGTTATGCTCGCTTCGAGGAATACAACACTGAGTCTTGTGTGAAAGCCCCTGTTGTTCCGGATGACTGCGTGATCTCCCTCTCCGTGACTGATGTGAGTAAAACTATTTAACAGTTTAACACTCGCGAGGCTGCCGGGCCAGACGAAATACCAGGGCGCGTTCTCAAAGCAAGCGCAGACCAGCTGGCAAGTGTCTTCACTGACATTTTCAATCTCTCCTTGTTCCAGTCTGTAATCCCATGATGTTTCAAGCTGACCACCATTGTCACTGTTCCCKAGAACTCCAAGGTAKCCTGCCTAAATGACTATCYCCCTGTAATTAATTAACAATTGCATTTCACACTGCCCTCTCCCACCTGGATAAGAGGGGAAATAACTATGTGAGAATGCAGTTCATAGACTACAGCTCAGCATTCACCACCATACTCCCCTCAAAGCTCATCACCAAGTTGGGGACCATGGGACTGAACARCTCCCTCTGCAACTAGATCCTGACTTCCTGACGGGCTGGCCCCAGGTGGTGAGGGTAGGCAACAACACCTCCGCCACGCTGACCCTCGACACGGGGGCCCCTCTGGGGTTTGTGCTTAGTCCCCTCCTGTAATCCTGTTCACCCACGACTGCGTGGCCACGCACAATTCCAACACCATCATCAYGTTTGTTGACGTCGKGACAGTGGTAGGTAGGCCTGATCACCATGGAGTTGAGGCAYCCTACAGGGAGGTGGTCAGAGAATTAGCATTGTGGTGCCAGGACAAGAACCTCTCCCTCAACGTCAGTAAGATGAGGAAGCCGATTGTGGACTACAGGAAAGAGGGGAGAGCATGCCCCCTATCCACATTGACAGGGCTGTAGTGGAGCGGGTAGYGAGCTTCAAGTTCCTTGGCGTCCACATTACTAAGGACTTAACAGTGCACGGCAGTGCCTCTTCCCCTGCAGGAGGCTTAAAAGATTTGCCATGGGCCCTCYAATCCTGAAAAGGTCCTACAGCTGCACCATTGAGAGCATCTTGACTGGCTCRATCACCTCTTAGTATGGCAAATGCACCGCAAATTGTTACAGAAGGTAGTGCGGACAGCCCTGTACATCACTGGGTCGAGCTCACTGCCATGCAGGACCACTATATCAGGAGGMGTCAGAGGAAGGCCCGAAAAATTGCCAACATTCCAGCCACCCTAAACATAGACTGTTCACTCTGCCACCGTCCGTTAAACAGTATAGAAGCATCGTCTCTCGAACCAACAGGCTCTGAGACGGCTTGSGGGGAAACGCTATAAGACTGCTAAATAGTTAATTAAATGGTTACCCAGKCAACCTTGCACTGACTCTATGCACGCTCACAAGACTATCCGTGAGCTCCAAAACTATTGGGACAGTGACAAATGTTGTTTTGCCTCTGTACTTCAGCACTTTGAATAGTCATTGCGTGCTATGAATATGGGACCAAATACTCAACTTTTTACTACTTTAATACACAAATTAATTTGTCTCAATACTTTTGGTCCCCTAAATGGGGTGGGGGGYACTATGTACAAAAAGTGCTGTAATTTCTAAACGGTTCACCCAATACGGGTGAAAAGACATCGTCTAATTTTTTTTTTTAAGTGTCATACTCATCGTCTACATCTCTAACGCACAGATCCTGAGGCAGCTGAAGCTGAAGGCTAGAATTATTTAACCTGGCCAATACTCTCACTGTTTTAGGTTTGTGTCAGATTCCAGGCCGGTCACTATGGACACAAAGGTGCCTGGTCAAGTTACAGGCTCTGAGGTGCATTCCTCCCCGGTGTCTCACCCGACTCTACCGGCCACTGACCACCACCAGGTCGACACTGATCAGCACCAAAACAGAACAGCCGAGAAGCACCGATCAGCAGAAAACGACTGACACGCAGAAAGAGCAAATGAAAGAGACTGAGGAGGAGGAGGGACCAGCGTACATCCCCACGAGAAAGGCCAAGAACCCCATGATGAAGATCGGCTATGCCTGGTGAGAGACCCTCTGTTCTCTAACGTGGTTTATATTCAGATTTCTGTTGTAGAGAAACAGCTGACAATTTGATATTGTATTTCAGGTGAATAACCCCCTTGGTAAGTTCCCCCTCTCTTTCCCCTCTCTCTATAGGATGATAGGTCTCCCTGCAGGTATAATAGGGTTCATCCTGACCAAGAGAGAGGTGGATAAGAACCGCCTGAAGCAGCTGAGGATTCGCCAGCGGATGAACCGGTCCAATGAAGGAGAGTACGAGGGCAGCCGCTACCGCAACAACAGACTGGACTGATCCCAACTACATTGAGAAGATGTGTGTGTGCGTGCTTGAGTGAATGTGTATGTCTGCAGCCTGTGTGTGTGTGTGTGTGTGTTCACTGCCTCTGCTACCGTTGGGCTGACGAAGCCTTAAAAAGAGACTGATGTATACAGATTGGAAACAGTTGAGACACCCGTACTATTTTGCTCGGTGTTCACACCTACAAGAATGTATATGAATCAACTGTAAACAAGTCCATGATGATCACACAGACTGTCTGCGTGGGTCAGTATAGGATCCAGAGTTCTTCCTATGTCTTGACCTTTATCAGGAAAAACGCTGGCCATGTCACTCTGCTACGTTCAACAGACCTTTTCTTTCCAGATTTTTGAAACATGCACCCTGCAAACTGTGTTCCCATATGATTTCTCTCAACAGTCAATCGTTTAATATCAATAGCCTAAAACTTCCATTCTTCTCATGTGGTAGAATAGAAGCTTGTATTTTAATGCTTGGAGGTGTGAATTTGGGCCTTTTCTCAGTTTTCTGCTATGTCAGGGTTCTAAACACATTTGAATCTAGAACTGTATGTTCAAGCCAGTACATGACAATTAGGCTAAACATTTCACAATACTATAATAGGTACACTGTATGTGTTAACAAGTACATCAGAAATAGTCATTGCATTTACATAAAATGAAAATGAATTTACATCTATAAGATGGCATCATTAAGACGAGACCATTACCAAACGGCGTATCAATCAGCCCAGAGCTTTCGCTCATGATTACCTTGTTGTTACCTATGTTTAAATCATAGAAAAGCAGAAAAAAATAAATACAAAAAAGAGCAGTGGATAATTTATCCAGAGTGGGTGGAGGAGGTGAGGCCAGACAGGGTAGTCATCTGCTCTTACTCCTGTGCAGTACTGATGAGCTTAAATTAATATGTGTCTCAGAGCAGACATGATGTATTGTATGAAGTTTTGCAGTGTTTGTATGGGGTGAAACAGATGGGGGGTATTTGTGATGTTCCTCTGGGTACCWGCTCATGTGGGTGTAGAGGGGAATGAGGAAGTGGATATTATTGCCAATCAGGCTCTTAAACATCCTAATGTTGAGATGGAATTGTCAATTAGTAAAGCAGAAGCTAATGGATTAATAAGAACAGTGGCAAGAGTTGTGGAACAGGGGGAGTAAGGGAAGACACGTGTATAAGATTCAGGYAAAGGTGGGGGCAGGGAGGACCTCAGGCCAAAGAGAGAAGGGAGGAAAGTGTAGTCACAAGGCTAAATAGTGCATTGAAAGTGGTGGGGAAACATCCMACTGGGAGGTGTGATCATTGTCAGGAAGGAGATAGAGACAGTGGAATATGTTCTGTTTCAGTGRCAGAAATATGTGATAAAGGGAGCGATTGCCATTAGATTTGAGGAGTTGAAGAGCCTTCATTGTCTCTGGTCCACACTCCAGTCCAGTTGGTGCCGGTAATGCACCTTAAAGTTGGTTGCCAACCGCCATATGAAATCCACAGAAGAAGAAGTGAAAATAAAACCTGTCTCTACTTTGACGTTTCCTCTCTATCCATGTCTGAGCAAGATTGATATCAGGGGACCCTTTTCACAGTACAAGACTCAGATGCGCGCGGCAGTAAGAAAGCAGTCGCCATCTGCGCCCATTCAACATAGCATAGATTTGCGTTATAAACWAAATAACTTTTYGGGGTTCTCATGCGCTTACAATAATGTTTMGATTCTTGCTTGAACAGTCGCTAAGATTATATTTGGTTGTGATCTTTGCAAAATAACTTTTGAATGCAGCAGTTGTTAGCTAGAATGCTAAAGCTCATTGATATAGGCTGTAGCAAAAGCTAGCCAAAGAGCCATTTTACTGGTGGAAYTGTTTAAGAATAGTGCAGTTGATTTGCGATGATGACATAAACATTATATTAAGCTTGTAATCCAAAAGTAGTTTGAAAAGCACTCATAAGCTTTTTTTCGGAAAGTACCTCACTATTCCCAGCTCATTGTTTCCAGTGGAGTCATCTGTTGGCTGCTCRGATGAGCTTCAGCAGCCACAGGAATGTCTAGGTTGCATTCCAAACACAGACACATCATCAGCCCTCAAATTAAGTGGACACTTCTGATGACGTGTCAGGCACGTTTACACTTGCAGGGCGAGGGAGGAAGGAATTCCCTTTCCCGGAAATTCGTCCCACTACAATTGTGTTTTCAGCCACCGGTAGCTTGGGGTTGAGAATGGGGGCATGCTTGGTCRTCCTTTTCCTGTGGTCATTATATTCACTACAGCCAATTATGATTGCATGTCTACTTATATTAACTATATTAATACACGCCTACTGTATGATAGCTAGCAAATGAATTAGCTTACGTTAGCCTGCCGAGCTACTTCTGAAGAAGAAACATTTTTTATTTCTACAATTTCCAAAAGCTAACCAAACAAAAACATAACTTTTACGAGACATGTTTGTGCATTAGTAGCACAATTTCTAACTTATTTACATTCATTTTTATTTACACCTGTATGTTGACACCATATTGATGTTGAGGTTTTAAGTTTTGGCAGACTTTTCTTAGCGGATGTACAATCATTGTGAATTGAATTATGGGGCGTTTCAGGCCCGATGTGAACATAATTGTACACTCGCAAACTCCATTAAAAACGAGGCCTGAGGGACTTTACYTTGCAAACTTCCCATGCGTGGCTAATCATTTGGACCGACGACAAATATGGCCGCGGGGATTCCCCCAAGGGCATAAGGCGAGGGTAAGTGGACGAGGGTGTGTCTTCTCKGTTTGAAACGCAGCCCTGTGCGATGTCGACGTAGATGGAGAGTGCAGGAAACACCTATTCCTCCGGGCTGATGGAGTTTTTCCCTTTGCCGATTTACAGATGCGTGTGGTATGTCAGAAACTACGCACAGAAATATAGCTGTAGGAACTATTTTGGCCTGTTTCTGTGTTGTGTATATGTTGTCTGTCAAGGGTTATTTTAACTTGTTTTGTACACTAGAGGGCACTTTATTTTGGGGTCATGGGTCACATGTATATAGGTAACCAGGAAGGGTTAGCACAGGTGAGAGGTTCTTACCATATCACAGATACAGCTTATAGAATGCTTCTCTCTGCACCTTTTGTATAGGAATATGTGTTTTGGAGCTATTTATATTTTATATSCACAATATATGGGAACTTTACCCGAAAAGAGTAACGTTTGGAAAGCTGATTCTTGACGACGCGTTACGGACGGCTTTCTCTTGTGACAGTGACTTTTTATTGGGAATCGCCATTACAATAGCAGTAATATATAAATAACGACAGTAAAACTGCTATTATAAACTGGGTGGTTCGAGCCCTGAATGCTGATTGGCTGACAGCTGTGGTATAAGACCGTATACCATGGGTATGACAAAACATTTATTTTAGTGCTCTAATTACGTTGGTAACCAGTTTATAATAGCAATAAGGCACCTCTGGGGTTTGTGGTATATGGCCAATATACCACAGCTAAGGGCTGTGTCCAGGCACTCCGCGTTGCGTCATGCGTAAGAACAGCCCTTAGCCGTGGTATATTGTCCATATACCCCCCCCCGCGCCTCGTGCCTTATTGTTTAAATATATCCCACTAGCAAACACAACATCACTACAAACGACAATGTATCAGAAATACCATCACTACAAACCTCAGCATATCAGACATATATTATAGGAAGAAACACATGCTCATACAGTTTAAGTGGTTCTGTTTGTACTACATCTTACTACATCTACCTGTGTTTTATCCTCAGTAGTGTGTAGACTATGGCTCCAATGGCCGCATACACCATGTGAAGCCAAGGAATCTGGCCAGGAGGAGACGACACCATTAGAAAACACTGAACCATTGCTGTAATACAATAGTAATGGTATAAAAAAAAAACATGACTCGGCATCAGTGGAGGCTGGTGAGGGGAGGACGGCCCATAGTAATGGCTGGAATAGTATCAAACACGTGGTGTCTAATGTGCAAGCTCACATATGTGAAGGAGAGCACAATGGCTGTGATGATGCCTGCCACCATGACAACGACCCCCAGTACACAAAATAGGCTTGTGCATGAGGTGAGGTCCATACACATACGCACACACCACAYGAGGTTGGTGGCACCTTAATTGAGGGAGAACGGACTAATGGTAATGACTGGACCGGGAATTGGTGGAATAGTATCAAACYCATGGTTTCTAGGTGTTCGATGACATTCCATATGCGCCGTTGCGGCCATGATTTTGAGCCGTTCTCCTCTTACCTTGGTCTGGAAGCAGAATACTGTGGTGATGATGCATACGATGACCMCGATGCCCAGAGCCAGAAACACTGCCTTAGTATCATAGAAACTACACACAGAGCAGAGACGCACACACGGCGACAGACAGACGTTACTACCACACCGTGTGTGTCTGTCTCACCTGGATATGGTCCCTGTAATGTACAGTAAGACATGGCCAGTGTCTGTGCAAAAGAAAACACAGATCTATATAAACCACAGCAGGCCAGCACAAACCACTAAAGTCCATCAGACCAGTAAAGACCATTGTAGACTATAGACTAGCCTGGACTAGTACAGAATAGTGCTAGTTACTTACAAAGGTAGGCAGCAGTAGGACTTTCCGTGGGAATTWCCTCCTAAAGACWGGCGAGGGGCCACGTTAAGGGCAGCACTTTAATACAATAAAACTCTATTGTCAACTATATTGTAAACTCTATTCTTAACTTTATGGTCAACTTTATTGTCATCTTCTAGAGGTGATGTTCTTTAAGAAAGAGACTCACCTGGGTCCTTTACGGCAGACCGGCAGAATGTGAGTGACAATATACACAGTGCTACAAAGGCATAYGTCAACACAGCTGTCAATCAAACAGCACAGCCAAGACATAGGCCAGCACAGCTGTCAATCCAACAACACTGTAAAAACATAGGTCAGTACAAAGGGATAGTACTTACAATGACAACCAGTAGACGGCTGGGTTTCTGATCACAAACRGTTTTACAGAGTCACTGCAGAGAAGAGTAACTCAGTTCAACACGCGTGTGCAGTAACACAAAACCACTAATACACATACCACAGTCATAGTAACACACACACTGCAACGAGTGTGACAGTGATGAGTAGCTGAGATGCCAGAATCATATACACCTAAGAGAAAGAGACAATATTATACCATATTATAAACTGGGTGGTTCGAGCCCTGAATGCTGATTGGCTGACAGCCGTGGTATATCAGACCGTATACCACAGGTATAACAAAACATTTATTTTTTACTGCTCTAATTACATTTGTAACCAGTTTATAATAGCAATAAGCCACCTCTTTGTGGTATATGGCCAATATACCACGGCTGAGGGCTGTATCCAGGCACTCCGRGTTGCGTCGTGCTTATAGTAAGAACAGCCTTTAGCTGRGGTATATTGGCCATATACAYTACCACACCCCTCTTGCCTTATTGTTTAATTATATCACCTTGTGTTTGTGTGTGCTTGCTTGTGCTGTCTCACCTGTCGTATAAAGGCATGTCGCACTTTCAGACTGTCGAAGCTGCCTGTCGCAAATCCCTCCCCATTGCCTGTGACATCAGCCGAAACCTCATTAGTGACATTGTCAGTAACATCATCTTTACACAAGACTGGTGATCAACTAKTAAAGTATAACCTTCAGTATCAAGGATTCGTATTAATCTGTGCAAAAGAGCTTATTCGGGAGTAAGAGAAAGCTCAGAATAAGCCCCAGCCAGGTGAGAGAGGAGGGTTCAGGCTTACCGCACAGTGCACTGGTTGGCATTGTAGAAGTAGTGATGCGGGGAATGGGTGGTATTGTGGGCTGGGCGTGATACCCTGGTGTTGCGAAATAGGAAGCCGATTCTAGATTTAATTTTGGATTGGAGAAGTTTAATATGAGTCTGGAAGGAGAGTCTATAGTCTAACCAGAGACCTAGGTATTTGTAGTTGTCCACATATTCTAAGTCAGAACCGTCCAGTGTAGTGATGCTAGTCGGGCGGGCGGGTGCGGGCAGCGATCGGTTGAAGAGCATGCATTTAGTTTTACTAGCGTTTAAAAGCAGTTGGAGGCCACGGAAGGAGTGTTGTATGGCATTGAAGCACGTTTGGAGGTTTTAACACAGTGTCCAAAGAAGGGCCAGATGTATACAGAATGGTGTCATCTGCGTAGAGGTGGATCAAGGAATCACCCGCAGCAAGAGTGACATCGTTGATATATACAGAGAAAAGAGRCGGCCCGAGAATTGAACCCTGTGGTACCCCCATAGAGACTGTCAGAGGTCCGGACAACAGGCCCTCCGATATAAGACCTGTCTCTTATACACATCTAGATGTGTATAAGAGACAGGCGATCGGTTGAAGAGCATGCATTTAGTTTTACTAGCGTTTAAAAGCAGTTGGAGGCCACGGAAGGAGTGTTGTATGGCATTGAAGCACGTTTGGAGGTTTTAACACAGTGTCCAAAGAAGGGCCAGATGTATACAGAATYGTGTCATCTGCGTAGAGGTGGATCAAGGAATCACCCGCAGCAAGAGTGACATCGTTGATATATACAGAGAAAAGAGRCGGCCCGAGAATTGAACCCTGTGGTACCCCCATAGAGACTGTCAGAGGTCCGGACAACAGGCCCTCCGATTTGACACACTGAACTCTATCTGAGAAGTAGTTGGTGAACCAGGCGAGGCAGTCATTTGAGAAACCAAGGCTGTTGAGTCTGCCGATAAGAGTCCWAGGCCTTGGCCAGGTCGATGAAGACGGCTGCACAGTACTGTCTTTTATCGATGGCGGTTATGATATCATTTAGTACCTTGAGCGTAGCTGAGGTGCACCCGTGACCAGCTCGGAAACCGGATTGCACAGCGGAGAAGGTACAGTGGGATTCGAAATGGTCYGTGATCTGTTTYTTAACTTGGCTTTCGAAGACTTTAGAAAGGCAAAGCAGGATGGYTATAGGTCTGTAACAGTTTGGGTCTAGAGTGTCACCCCCTTTGAAGAGGGGGATGACCGCAGCAGCTTTACAATCTTTAGGAATCTCGGACGATATAAAAGAGAGGTTGAACAGACTGGTAATAGGGGTTGCAACAATGGCGGCAGATAATTTTAGAAAGAGAGCGTCCAGATTGTCTAGCCCAGCTGATTTGTACGGGTCCAGGTTTTTCAGATATTTCAGAACATCTGCTATCTGGATTTGGGTGAAGGAGAAGCTGGGGAGGCTTGGGCAAGTAGCTGCAGGGTAAGTTGCTGCAGGGGATGCAGAGCAGTTGGCTGGGGTTGGGGTAGCCAGGAGGAAAGCATGGCCAGCCGTAGAGAAATGCTTATTGAAATTCTCGATTTATTGTGGATTTATCAGTGGTGACAGTGTTTCCTAGCCTCAGTGCAGTGGGCAGCTGGGAGGAGGTGCTCTTATTCTCCATGGACTTTACAGTGTTCCAAAACTTTTTGGAGTTAGAGCTACAGGATGCAAATTTCTGTTTGAAAAGGCTAGCCTTTGCTTTCCTAACTGACATTTTACACTGTATGTTGACACCACTATTGATGTGAGGTTTTAAGTTTTGGCAAGACTGTTCTTAGGCGAATGTACATCATTGTGAATTGAATTATGGGGCGTTTTCAGGCCCGATGTGAACATAATTGTACACTCGCAAACTCCATTAAAAACGAGGCCTTGAGGGACCTTTACATTGCAAACTTCCCATGCGGTGCCAATCATTTGACCGACGACAAATATGGCCGCGGGGATTCCCCCAAGGGCATAGGGTAGTGGACGAGGGTGTGTCTTCTCCGTTTGAAACGCAGCCCTGTGCGATGTCGACGTAGATGGAGAGTGCAGGAAACACCTATTCCTCCGGGCTGATGGAGTTTTTCCCTTTGCCGATTTACAGATGCGTGTGGTATGTCAGAAACTACCCACAGAAATATAGCTGTAGGAACTATTTTGGCCTGTTTCTGTGTTGTGTATATGTTGTCTGTCAAGGGTTATTTTAACTTGTTTGTACACTAGAGGGCACTTTATTTTGGGTCATGGGTCACATGTATATGGTAACCAGGAAGGTTAGCACAGGTGAGAGGTTCTTCCATATCACAGATACAGCTTATAGAATGCTTCTCTCTGCACCTTTTGTATAGAATATGTGTTTTGGGAGCTATTTATATTTTATGCACAATTATGGGAACTTTACCCGAAAAGAGTAACGTTTGGAAAGCTGATTTTGACGACGCGTTACGGACGGCTTTCTCTTGTGACAGTGACTTTTATTGGGAATCTCCATTACAATAGCAGTAAATATAAATAACGACAGTAAAACTGCTATTATAAACTGGGTGGTTCGAGCCTGAATGCTGATTGGCTGACGCTGTGGTATAAGCAGTATACCATGGGTATACAAAACATTTATTTTAGTGCTCTAATTACGTTGGTAACCAGTTTATAATAGCAATAAGGCACCTCTGGGGTTTGTGGTATATGGCCAATATACCACAGCTAAGGGCCTGTGTCCAGGCCTCCGCGTTGCGTCATGCGTAAGAACAGCCCTTAGCCGTGGTATATTGTCCATATACCCCCCCGCGCCTCGTGCCTTATTGTTAAATAATCCCACTAGCAAACACAACATCACTACAAACGACAATGTATCAAAATACCATCAACTACAAACCTCAGCATATCAGACATATATTATAGGAAGAAACACATGCTCATACAGTTTAAGTGGTCTGTTTGTACTACATCTTACTACATCTACCTGTGTTTTAATCCTCAGTAGTGGTAGACTATGGCTCCAAATGGCCGCATACACCATGTGAAGCCAAGGAATCTGGCCAGGAGGAGACGAACCATTAGAAACACTGACCATTGCTGTAATAAAATAGTAATGGTATAAAAAAAAACATGACTCGGCATCATGGAGGCTGGTGAGGGGAGGACGGCCCATAGTAATGGCTGGAATAGTAATCAAACACGTGGTGTCTAATGTGCAAGCTCACATATGTGAAGGAGAGCACAACATGGCTGTGATGATGCCTGCCACCATGACAACGACCCCCAGTACACAAAATAGGCTTGTGCATGAGGTGAGGTCCATACACATACGCACACACACAAAGAGGTTGGTGGCACCTTAATTGAGGAGAGAACGGACTAATGGTAAATGACTGGACGGAATTGGGAATAGTATCAAACGCATGGTTCTAGGTGTTCGATGACATTCCATATGCGCCGTTGCGCCATGATTTGAGCCGTTCTCCTCTTCCTTTTCTGGAAGCAGAATACTGTGGTGATGATGCATACGATGACCGCGTATGCCAGAGCCAGAAACACTGCCTTAGTATCATAGAAACTACACACAGAGCAGAGACGCACACAGCGGCGACAGACAGACGTTTTACTACCACACCGTGGTGTCTGTCTCACCTGGATATGGTCCCTGTAATGTACAGTAAGACATGGCCAGTGTCTGTGCCAAAAGAAAACACAGATCTTATATATACACAGCAGGCCAGCACAAACCACTAAGTCCATCAGACCAGTAAAGACCATTGTGATATAGACAAGCCTGGACTAGTACAGAATAGTGCTAGTTACTTACAAAGGTAGGCAGCAGTAGGACTTTCCGTGGGAATTTCCTCCTAAAGACAGGCGAGGGGCACGTTAAGGGCAGCACTTTAATACAATAAAACTCTATTGTCAACTATATTGTAAAACTCTATTCTTAACTTTATGGGTCAACTTTATTGTCATCTTCTAGAGGTGATGTTCTTTAAGAAAGAGACTCACCTGGGTCCTTTACGGCAGACCGGCAGAATGGTGAGTGACAATATACACAGTGCTACAAAGGCATAGGTCACACAGCTGTCAATCAAACAGCACAGCCAAGACATAGGCCAGCACAGCTGGCAATCCAACAACACTGTAAAAACATAGGTCAGTACAAAGGGATAGTCTTACAATGACAACCAGTAGACGGCTGGTTTCTGATCACAAAACCGTTTTACAGAGTCACTGCAGAGAAGAGTAACTCAGTTCAACACGCGTGTGCAGTAACACAAAACCACTAATACACATACCACAGTCATAGTAAACACACACTGCAATGAGTGTGACAGTGATGAGTAGGTGATATGCCAGAATCATAATACACCTAAGAGAAAGAGACAATATTATACCATATATAAAACTGGGTGGTTCGAGCCCTGAATGCTGATTGGCTGACAGCCGTGGTATATCAGACCGTATACCACAGGTATACAAAAACATTTATTTTTTACTGCTCTAATTACATTTGTAACCAGTTTATAATAGCAATAAGCCACCTCTTTGTGGTATATGGCCAATATACCACGGCTGAGGCTGTATCCAGGCACTCCGCGTTGCGTCGTGCTTATAGTAAGAACAGCCTTTAGCTGTGGTATATTGGCCATATACAGTACCACACCCCTCTTGCCTTATTGATATATCACCTTGTGTTTGTGTGTGCTTGCTTGTTGTGCTGTCTCACCTGTCGTATAAAGGCATGTCGCACTTTCAGACTGTCGAAGCTGCCTGTCGCAAATCCCTCCCCATTGCCTTGACATCAGCCGAAACCTCATTAGTGACATTGTCAGTAACATCATCTTTACACAAGACTGGTATGCAACTACTAAAGTATAACCTTCAGTATCAAGGATTCCGTATTAATCTGTGCAAAAGAGCTTATTCGGGAGTAAGAGAAAGCTCAGAATAAGCCCCAGCCAGGTGAGAGAGGAGGGTTCAGGCTTACCGCACAGTGCACTGGTTGGCATTGTAGCAGTAGTGATGCGGGGAATGGGTGGTATTGTGGGCTGGGCGTGATACCCTGGTGTTGCGAAATAGGAAGCCGATTCTAGATTTAATTTGGATTGGAGAAGTTTAATATGAGTCTGGAAGGAGAGTCTATAGTCTAACCAGAGACCTAGGTATTTGTAGTTGTCCACCATATTCTAAGTCAGAACCGTCCAGTGTAGTGATGCTAGTCGGACGGGCGGGTGTGGGCAGCGATCGGTTGAAGAGCATGCATTTAGTTTTACTAGCGTTTAAAAGCAGTTGGAGGCCACGGAAGGAGTGTTGTATGGCATTGAAGCCCGTTTGGAGGTTTTAACACAGTGTCCAAAGAAGGGCCAGAGTATACAGAATGGTGTCAATCTGCGTAGAGGTGGATCAAGAATCACCCGCAGCAAGAGTGACATCGTTGATATATACAGAGAAAAGAGTCGGCCCGAGAATTGAACCCTGTGGTACCCCCATAGAGACTGTCAGAGGTCCGGACAACAGGCCCTCCGATTTGACACACTGAACTCTATCTGAGAAGTAGTTGGTGAACCAGCGAGGCATCATTTGAGAAACCAAGGCTGTTGGTCTGCCGATAAGTCCAGGCCTTGGCCAGGTCGATGAAGACGGCTGCACAGTACTGTCTTTTATCGATGGCGGTTATGATATCATTTAGTACCTTGAGCGTAGCTGAGGTGCACCCGTGACCAGCTCGGAAACCGGTTGCACAGCGGAGAAGTACAGTGGGATTCGAAATGGTCGGTGATCTGTTTATTACTTGGCTTTCGAAGACTTAGAAAGGCAAAGCAGGATGGATATAGGTCTGTAACAGTTTGGGTCTAGAGTGTCACCCCCTTTGAAGAGGGGGATGACCGCAGCAGCTTTACAATCTTTAGGAATCTCGGACGATATAAAAGAGAGGGTTGGTGAAGGAAAGCTGGGGAGGCTTGGGCAAGTAGCTGCAGGGCAAGTTGCTGCAGGGATGCAGAGCAGTTGGCCGGGTTGGGGTAGCCAGGAGGAAAGCATGGCCAGCCGTAGAGAAAATGCTTATTGAATTCTCGATTTATTGTGATTTATCAGTGGTGACAGTGTTTCCTAGCCTCAGTGCAGTGGGCAGCGGGAGGAGGTGCTCTTATTCTCCATGGACTTTACAGTTTCCAAAACTTTTTGGAGTTAGAGCTACAGGATGCAAATTCTGTTTGAAAAGGCTAGCCTTTGCTTTCCTAACTGACGGTGTTTATTGGTTCCTGACTTCCCTGAAAAGTTGCATACGTGGGGACTATTCAATGCTAGTGCAGTCCGCCACAAGGTGGTTTTGTGCTGGTCGAGGGCAGTCAGGTCTGGAGTGAACCAAGGGTTATATCTGTTCTTAGTTCTACATTTTTTGAAAAGGCATGCTTATTTAAGATGGTGAGGAAATTACTTTTAAAGATTGACCAGGCATCCTCGACTGACGGGATGATGTTAATATCCTTCCAAGATACCGGGCCAGGTCGATTAGAAAGGCTGCTCGCAGAAGTGTTTTAGGGAGCGTTTGACAGGGATGAGTGGGTGGTCGTTTGACCGCAGACCCATTGCCCGGATGCCGGCAATAAGGCAGTGATCGTTGAGATCCTGGTTGAAAACAGCAGAGGTGTATTGGAGGGCAAGTTGGTCAGGATAATATCTATGAGGGTGCCAATGTTTACGGATTTAGGGTTGTACCTGGTGGGTTCATTGATAATTTGTGTGACATTTAGGGCATCTATCTTAGATTGTAGGACTGCCGGGTGTTAAGCATATCCCAGTTCAGGTCACCTAACAGAACGAACTTTGAAGTAGTGGGGGGCAATCAATTCACATATGGTGTCCAGGGCACAGCTGGGAGCTGAGGGTGTCTATACCAGGTGGCGACAGTAAGAGACTTATTC
>NC_036859.1:8907382-8933925 GCF_002910315.2 Salvelinus sp. IW2-2015 | reverse complement strand
TCTGGAGAGATTCATTTTTAAAATTAGAAGCTCGAACTGTTTGGGCATAGACCTGGAAAGTATAACAGAACCTTGCCTGCTAACTCCTCCCCCTTTGGCAGTTCTGTCTTGATGGAAAATGTTGTAGTTYGGGATGTAAATCTCAGAATTGTTGGTGGCCTTCCTAAGCCAGGATTCAGACACGGCAAGGACATCAGGGTTGGRGGAGTGTGCTAAAGCAGTGAGTAAAACAAACTTAGGGAGGAGGCTTCTGATGTTAACATGCATAAAACCAAGGCTTTTACAGTTACAGAAGTCAACAAATGAGAGCGCCTGAGGACACACAGGGCCTGGGTTAACCTCTACATCACCCGAGGAACAGAGGAGTAGGATGAGGGTACGGCTAAAGGTTATCAAAACTGGTCGTCTAGTGCGTTGGGGACAGAGAATAAAAGGAGCAGATTTCTGGGCGTGGTAGGATAGATTCAGGGTATAATGTACAGACAGAGGTATGGTAGTGTGCGGGTACAGTGGAGGTAAACCTAGGCGTTGAGTGACGATAAGAGAGGTTGCATCTCTGGATGCACTAGTTATGCTGGGTGAGGTCACCGCATGTGTGGGAGGTGGGACCAAAGAGGTATCTGAGGATGTTGATTCTTGCTAGGGGCTCCACAGTAAACTAAAACAATGATAACTATCCTAAACAACAGTATACAAGGCATATTTACATTAGAGAGAGACATAAACCGAGGCATAAAGCAATCACAGGTGTTGATTGGGAGAGCTAGCTAAGACAACAAATGGGTAAGACAACAACAACAGGTAAAATGGCGATGAATGGGCAGAGAGGGTCAGTTAACTACACACATGGCCTGAGTTCGAGGCTGGGGCCGACAGATAAACCAAATGGAGTACCGTGATTAATGAACAGTCCAGCAGGCATCAGCTATGTAGCCAAGTGATCATAGGGTCCAGTGAACAGCAATAGATGAAACAGAGAAGCCGCTAGGTAGTCGTTACTACGCTAGCAAGCGGACACTGTGTTCCAAAAAAAGTTAGCAGGCCGGGGCTAGTAGAAGCGTCTTCACCGATGTCCGGCAAAGGCTGGGTGAGGGCACAACGGATGGAATTACGTTGGCAGACCAGTCGTGATAGATCGGCGGGGCTCCGTGTCGACAAAGGGTCCAGGCCAGTTGGCAAAAGAGGTATTGTAGCTGTAGTAATTTGGTTTGCTAGCCGAGAGATGTGCCTGGCTCGAGGCAACTGGTGCTAGCTTCGGGACAAGGGCGGTAGCCACTATAGCCACTCGGTAGCCGCTAGCTAGCTGCAATGATCCGATGCAAAGGTCCAGAGCTTACGGAAAGAATCCGGTGATGTAGTGGATTCTAGTCYTGTTAGTGAAGAGTCCGGGAGGCATCAGCTGTGTAGCCGAGTGATCATAGGGTCCACTGAGCAGGCCGGGAGATGGGCCTGGCTCAAAGCTAGCATCGGGGCTGGGCCACTCGGTAGCAGCTAGCTAACTGCGATGAACAGGAGTAATGGTCCAGGGCTTACGGCAGGAATCCGGTGTTGTAGTGGAGAAAAACCAGGATAAAAGCYGGTGGTGTCTGTGCTACAGGTAAAGGCCGCTAGCAGTGGTTAACAATGACTAAATAGCTAGTAGCTGGTTCACTTCTGGCTACTAGCTATTTAGGTTCTGGCTATAAGGTCTAAAAATAGCTGATTCGTATCACATTGGGTGAGGTGGGTTGCCGGAAGGTATTGTAATGACCTGACTAGATCATAAAGGAACAATTGTCCAGACAGAGGGTGAGTTACGAATTGACGGTTTATTAACTCAACTTTACACAGGCTACTGGTTTGGCCGTAGCCCACACCAAATAAATGAAGAGATACCCCACAAGCCAACCGTGACCTTCTCTTGTGAAGCCAGACGTAAGAAGAGAAACAATGGCTAAACCTGATCTTAACTTCCAATGCTCCATCCCCTGCCCAACCCCCCTCCACGCCACTCCGCAACCACCAGGACCCGCATCAGAACATTCCAGGCCATCCGGTGATTGGCAGATAGCAGTTGATTGGCATGTCGGACCCCGCGAACACTGGTAAGTAAACACAACCCACTAATAGCCTACCACATAACACACCTCTGTCTGTGCGGGGTCGCTACAGTATATTTAATTTAAAATGGAAAAAGAGAATGTATATATTTCAATATTTCAAATAAAGACGAAGAAAAAAAATCACGGGAGAACGGCAAACCCGTCTGCACGCTACATCTCTTTGTTTAAAAAAAACATACATACTACCTCGCCAAATATATTTAACTCAGTGTCACAATTCCTGACATTTAATCAGAGTAAAAATTCCCTGTCTTAGGTCAGTTAGGATCACCACTTTATTTTAAGAATGTGAAAATGTCAGAATAATAGGAGAGAATGATTTATTTCAGATTTGATTTCTTTAATCAAGTTTCCCAGTCGGTCAGAAGTTTACGAACACCAAATTTAGTATTGTACGCATTGCCTTTGTTTAACTTGGCGTCAACATTTTGGGTAGCCTTCCACAAGCTTCAGTCAGGTTTGTAAGCCTCCTTGCTCGCACACGCTTTTTCAGTTCTCCCACAAATTTCTATAGATTGAGGTCCAGGGCTTTGGATGGCCACTCCATCTAGACTTTGTTGTCCTTAAGCCATTTTGCCACCATTTGAAGTATGCTTGGGGTCATTGTCCATTTTGGAAACCATTTGCGACCAAACTTTAAACTTCCTGACTGATGTCTGAGATGTTGCTTCAAAATATCCAAATTTCCTTCCCCATCGATGACCATCTATTTGTGAAGTGCACCAGTCCCTCCTGCAGCAAAGCACCCCCCAACATGCCACCCGTGCTTCACGGTTGGATGGTGTTCGTCGGCTTGCAAGCCTCCCCCTTTTTCCTCCAAACATAATGATGGTCATTATGCCAAACATTCTATTTTTGTTTCATCAGACCAGAGGACATTTCTCCAAAAAGTACAATCTTTGTCCCCATGTGCAGTTGCAAACCATAGTCTGGCTTTTTTTATGGCGGTTTTGGAGCAGTGGCTTCTTCCTTGCTGAGCGGCCTTTCAGGTTATGTCGATATAGTACACGTTTTACTGTGGATATAGATACTTTTGTACCTGTTCCTCCAGCATCTTCACAAGGTCCTTTGCTGTTGTTCTGGGATTGATTTTCACTTTTCGCACAAAGTATCTTCATCGCTAGGAGACAGAACGCGTATCCTTCCTGAGCGTATAGACGGCTGTGTGGTCCATGGTGTCTCTAACTGCGTACTATTGTTGTTGTACAGATGAACGTGGTACCTTCAGGCGTTTGGAAATTGCTCCCAAGGATGAACCAGACTTGTGGAGGTCTACAATTTTTTCTGAGGTTTTGGCTGATTACTTTTGATTTTCCCATGATGTCAAGCAAAGAGGCACTGAGTTTGAAGGTAGGCCTTGAAATACATCCACAGGTACACCTCCAATTGACTCAAATGATGTCAATTAGCCTATCAGAAGCTTCTAAAGCCATTTTCTGGAATTTTCCAAGCTGTTTAAAGGCACAGTCAACTTAGTGTATGTAAACTTCTGACCCACTGGAATTGTGATACAGGGAATTATAAGTGAAGTAGTCTGTCTGTATACAATTGTTGGAAAAATTACTTGTGTCATGCACAAAGTAGATGTCTTAACCGACTTGCCAAAACTATAGTTTTTAACAAGAAATGTGTGGATTAGTTGAAAAACAAGTTTTAGTGACTCCAGCCTAGGTGTATGTCAACTTCCGACTTCAACTGTACATACAACAACAAAGGCCCTATAATTATCTGTCTCTGTGAAAAGAAGAGGGATGACGACATTTTTGAGCATTTTATTCAATGCGTCATGTTACTGTACAACCACGCCCATTGTCATAACCTACTTCCTTACTCAAATGATAAAACCGTGGAGAAGAAGTCGAACGAAAAGAAAACGGGACAGCTCGAAGAGTGCGGGGCAGTGGTATTTTTTTGTATACATTTTGCGTACAGTGTATGTTACAGTTGAGTGAATTGGCTGTTCTCTTTATTTAGTCGTGTTTTATCTCATTGGCGTCTCATTAACTGACTACGTAGTTTCGTTAGTAGAATAAGCCGGCGGGAAATACTCGCCCAGCCGACCCAAGGTGAGTTTTGTCCGCCTTTTAAAGTTTATTTTAAGTTCCTATCCATGACAACAGTCAAATGCTGTATTACTGTTTAATTACAAGTTGATTTCATTTAACATGGTGTAGACATTTTTTGCATAGTATTTGCGATTTCAAAAGTACAGAATAAACTATTCTGCCAGCAGCACAAATMATGAGGTCACTTTTTATGCTAATCGGGGAACTTTCTAAATAAAAGCCCACATTTCAACACTGTATTTATTTGTTTTTATTTAACCTTTATTTAGCTAGGAAAGTCACTTAAGAGCAAATTCTTATTTACAATGACGGCCTACCAAAAGGCCTCCCGTGGGGACAGGGGATTAAAATATCATTAGCTGATAAAAAGATGTAGAATTTTAATCAATGGCCAATGTTCTACCTGTCTCCACCTAAGTGGGGTGGGAAATACTCATTTGTGTCTGTAGAATCTACAGATGGTGTTTTTTCATGGGGGACTGTGGTCTAATGCCACGTTCCCTTTTTATGTCAAATGAATGTAAGTTATTTGCGTAAAGCTTCCTATTGTTTGATTCTGATACTTCCCAAGTGGGAAACTCGAGTTTCCGACATCGCGTGAATGTGTCATAATTACCCAGGAGCACTTTATTTATTTATTTTTGAAAAGATTTATTGTCACATTTACTTTTAAAACAGCTCATTTATATATTTACAACATTTATACACATAAAAAACAGCATTTGAATATTACATTTAAATTGTTAAAAAGTACATGTTGTTAAAACCAGTAAAAACAACCATAAATAAAAGTACTTTTTCATGTAAAACATCCAAATCTGTAAAAGCCATTTAAAATGTGTATAAATGATTTAACAAAAGTAAAATATTTTTAAGACATGATACATGTTTTWAAAAAAGTAACTTTGTTAAAAAGATGTCTTCGGTCCTTTGTACAGGAACGGGGTGAGTCCTTATCAAACTCGCCTCCTCCTGCTCCGAATCGATTTSCGCCCTGTAGTTGGGGCCAGGAGCACCCATTCCATTTGCCACAACTAAGTTGTGGGGCGGCAGCGTAGCCTTGAGTTTAGAGCATTGGACTAGTAACCGAATGGTTGCAAGATCGAATCCCCGAGCTGACAAGGTACATATCTGTCGTTCTGCCCCTGAACAAGGCAGTTAACCCACTGTTCCTAGGCTGTCGTTGAAAATAAGAATTTGTTCTTAACTGACTTGCCTAGTTAAATAAAGGTAAAATACATTTAAAAAGTAGGGTCTGTTAAAAACACAGCATAACTGTCACGTTCCTGACCTTATTTTCCCTTGTTATGTATTTATTTAGTATGGTCAGGGCGTGAGTTGGGGTGGGTTGTCTATGTGTGTTTTCTATGTTGGGATTTTGGGTTCGGCCTGGTATGATTCTCAATCAGAGGCAGCTGTCAATCGTTGTCCCTGATTGAGAATCATACTTAGGCAGCTGGGGTTTCACGTTTGTTTCCTGTGTCAGTGTTTGTGCCACACGGGACTGTTACGGTATGTTCGTTTGTTATTTTGTATCGTGTATTGTTTTCGTGTACATTAAATATCATGGAAACTTACCACTCTGCACATTGGTCCTCCGATCCTTCTCGCCTCTCCTCGTCCGATGAGGAGGACGAAATAGACTGCCGTTACAATAACTTTACGTAAGGCACGGTTCCCAAACTGGCTGCTGAATTTGGCCCGCGGGTGGCTTTATTTAGCCCCCAAGTTTTCTGAGCTTTTTTTGTTGTTGAATTTTATCATTATACATAACTAAAAACACAAGGAAATCAGCTCAATGATTTTAATTAACGAAATCTGTTCTGAAGTATTTCCATGCATAATCGAGAAACACGTGATCATATACATTTGTAAGCAAGGTTGGAAATTGTTTTAGCTAAATATTTTATCTGTTTGGGCTTCTTGCAGTCCACAAATTATTTGTAATTATGTTCCGAACATCCCCCCCAAGAAAAAAATTGTCCCGCTGTTGAATCTAGTTGATGATCCCTGATGTAAGGTCTATATACTAATCAAATATTCTGTTTTCCAGGGGGGCTTTGTCAAATGGCTGGTTATTACGCAGTCTGTCTTGTTATAGACACTCATTTAGTCCTGCATGTTATATTAATTTCAAAACAATACAATCATTTACTATCGCTGTGTTGAATATCAGCTAGAAAAACAAAACATCGTTAAAAAAYWAAWAWAAAAAYAWAWAAGTGCTTACCCTGTTTGCTTCCAGTGTGAAATAAAATGCCATTCCATACTAGACTTTCATGTACTCTTGCCTTGCCCTAATGGATTGGTGATTGGTTGAGAACTGCTTCAAAGACAATGATGGACTGACATTAATCTGTCCTAGATTAATCTAATGGGGATGTGCTGGCTGCACCTTTACACATTTAAATCAGCCTGAGGGCAGCCTCGACATGTTCCAAAAAATGCATCAGGTCAATCGCTGTGGCCTAACAAATAAAAAGCTGTCAGTATCCCAGTAAAATCATGTTGCTATAGGTTCACCCCAGCTATGCATAGCCTTCTAATTATTTTCTTAAACCCAGCTTGGTCACAATAAAAAGGTTTGACTTTTGGACTTTAATGGTTCATATAGCCCATGTATATGTATCCCATGTACAGCATTGGGGGCAGTGGAAGGGGTATCTGTACTTTACTATTTATATTTGAACCACTTTTACTTCACTACATTCCTGAAGAAAACAATGTATGTTTTACTCTGTACATTTTCCCTGACACCCAAAAGTACAGGGACAGCCAACCAGCGCAAAAATAATATTGCGATATTGTTGATACGATATATATCGTCAAAAATAATATCCAGATATGTAACTGTATAATGCCCCCCCCCCCCCGATCACTAATATGTATAACACACGTATTTGGTTATTAGAGACCCTACTGAGTATTTCCCACCCCACTTTTGCTGAGACTGGTAGAATAATTTTCCAGTAGGAGGCACTCTTTCCTCTGGTCTAACATGCTCACCACACCGCTCGTGTCGCGTGTGCTAGCGTTGCAAAATAAATGTACACATGCATGTTATTCAATCATTGCACCCACACTGCTCGCGAGTGTCTGCGTAGCCGGGCGCTAAAATAGAACTTGGTTCTATTTGTGATGCTCAACGCGCTGCAAGTCCTGCCTCTCAAAACTCCTCATTGGTTTTTAGGAGCATATACCCACATGGGTGATTGAAAGATGAACTGAGTAGAGGATCTTGTGCATTTCAGGTAAAATAACAACCCAATGTTTATATCCCAGGACGGATTAGCTAGCAACAGCAAGCTCGCTAGCTAAATTGTCATAAATGTTTCATACTTTTCGACCTGTCCCCAAATTAATATAATTGGTTCAGAGTTTATTTCAACCTGCATGTCCTGATCGCATCTGGTGTGGGGAGACAAAATCAACATGCATGTAACGAGAGCATAATGCCCCAGCACAGTGATTGGGGACATTGCCCAGTGTAGGATGCCATCTTTCGGATGGGATGTAAATGGATGTCCTGACTCTCTGTGGTAACTAATGATTCCGTGGCACTTATCGTAAGAGTAAAGGTGTTACACCGGTGTCCTGGCCAAATTTCTAATCTGGCCCTCATACCATCGTGGCCATCTAATCATCCCCAGCTTCCAGTTGGCTCATTCATCTGTTTCTTCCCCCTGTAACTATTCCCCAGGTGGTTGCTGTAAATTACAATCTGTTATCGGTCAACTTGCCTGGTAAAATTAGGGTAAAATAAAAATATCTATGACTAGGAAAAACCTAATCAGGTAATGATGGAAAAAAACACATGTTGACATCCTATCTATAAAACAATATGAACTCACTGAGCTCACCTCTCCTTCATTCATACATCCTTCACTGATGACTGTGGCCTGTGGGTTTCTCATCCTGTCATCCAGGAGTTATATAGACTGGTCATTTCTCATAGCCCTTTAGGAAGCCTTCCTCCTGGTCATCTCCTCATACCTGACCCAGCAATAATGGACCAACATGTTGGACTACAAGCCTCCTCTACTTTCTCTCCTCCCCCTCTCTCTCTCGCTCTCTCATAGCCCTGTGCAAGTGGATGTTGCAGTGCGGTCTGGTCGGGGGATCCAGTGTGTYATGGACCTGCGCCTGCTGTCTCGTATCGATGAGGAGCTGGACTCCTCCGAGGTGGCTGCCCTGTGCTTCCTGTGCAGAGATGTGCTCAARAGGAAACGCCTGGAGACGGTGAGGGACCACATACAGAGGGCTAAGATCGAGATGAATGGCCAATCCTAACCTCCTTTGAAGTGATTGGATGATAGGTATTYGGATTGTGGTAATAGCACATCCTAGCCCTCAAGCAGACTATGGAGTTTATGCCATATTGCTATGAAATCCTTTCAGATGTTACAAGMGCCAAATGGAAACTGATGAAAGGTGTAACCAATACCATAAATTTGAATTGAATTTGGGTATAAAAAATGTAAAACACTAAATGTACATTGGATCCCCAGAGCATGTTTTAATTAAAGCTTTAATTAAAACGCTTGTTTTCAAAGTGGTCCATGGCTATAGAGTTTCCTATCATTATATTTCCCATCAGTCCATTCATTTTATATCAGTGAAAGCAAATGTAGAGAATCGGAACGCAACACTGTCTAATCCTTTGTGGTCTGGCTTCAGGTGGAGGATGGGCGTGGCCTGTTCATGAGGCTGCAGGAGAAAAGCCTGCTGGAGGACCACTACTTCCTGTCCCAACTCCTCTCTGTCATTGGTCGACTGGACCTTCTCCGCCTCCTGGAGACAGACGGCAGACAGCCGGAGCAAACGGCCCACACCCAGACAGACGCATGCCCTGCCCTCTCACAGTACAGGTGAGCACAGAGGGGTGTGTGTGTGTGTGACTGCATTCTCACCACAATGGACCACATGGCACAGCAACACTGAACAGCTGGACATTCTGGTAATTCACTGGTTGCATTACGTCTTTTTCTTTCTTTCTCTCTCTCAGGAGGATGTTGTATAAGGTCTCAGAAGATGTAACTAAGGAGAATCTCACTAAGATTAAGTTTTTGCTGAGTGACAAACTMCCCAGAGGACGACTGGATCCCTGCACTGTAAGAACACCTACATGCACACACTCATTAGCAAATGAACACTAGAAAATTTGAGCCTAGCCCGAGCCCTACCCGAGTCCAACATCACATAAATGGAATGAATCCAAGATAGCGTWGCAGTCAGACGTCTTTGTCTTTTTTAATCTTTTTCTTCGCATTCTTTTTAATATTATTCCTAAACCTCAACTTCCTAAACCTCCTGCGACCCGCCTCACCCAATGTGGTGTGGATCTGTTTTTTTATTTTCTAAAGTATTTCTACTTCCATRGGAACTGGAATTCCTCAACTGAAACTAGCTAGCTTACCAGCTACCAGTCAGCTAACCACTGCTAGCGGTCATCAGCTAACCTTTAGCTCGGAAAGCTCTCGCCAGTCCGTACAACGCGTTTCAACCCAGAGCATACCGGACCTATTTTTCTCTCCATATCCCCTGATTCCTACCGCAAACTCTGAACCTTTTCATCTGGACCATCGCAGCTAGCTAACCGCAACCCGGGTTGACTACTCCTGGCTAACGTTTRCGTCCCGGAGCAAGCACCAATTAGCCTGGAGCTAGCCTATGCTATGCCCATCTCCCGGCGAGGGCTCCTGGGCTACTCCTGAAGCCCACTCTTCGGCTGCAATATCCGGACCCCTTCTACTGCCGGTACGGGGCACGGAACCCCGCCGATCCTTCACGACTGGAATACRGACATAATCTGCCCGAGGATTCCAACAGGCCCCTCAGACGTCCCCTGAAGGCCCATTCTGCTACCCGCGGTCTGCTAGCTATCTAGAGCATATTGGACTGTTAGCTGATCCATCGGCCAGTTTCTTGGACCACTATACCCATTTTACCAATTGGACTTGGACCCCTCTGATACTTGGAACCATACTAATTCCACTACTGGTCTATCGACGTCACCGCTCGAGGAGGCAAAAACAGACTTTCCCCCATCGCGACGTCCCTCTAAGGCCCTTCTGCTAACTTGCTAGCCCCGGCCTGTTAACTGCTAGCTTGCTAGCCCCGGCCTGCTAACTGTCTGAATTGCCGTGTCCCCAGCCAGCCCAACCACTCACTGGACCCATACGATTCACTTGGCTGCGCATGCCTCTCCCTAATATCAATATGCCTTATCCATTTCTGTCCTGGTTAGTGATTACTGTCTTATTTCACTGTAGAGCCTCTAGCCCTGCTCAATATGCCTTAACCAACCATGTTGTTCCACCTCCTACATATGCGATGACATCACCTGGTGTAAACGTCTCTAGAGACTATATCTCTCTCATCATTACTCAATGCCTAGGTTTATCTCCAATGTACTCTCTTCCTACCATACCTTTTGTCTGTACGTTATGCCTTGAATTTATGCTATCGTGCCCAGAAACCTGCTCCTTTTACTCTCTGTTCCGAATGTGCTAGACGGCCAGTTCTTATAGCCTTTAGCCGTACCCTTATCCTACTTCTCCTCTGTTCCTCTGGTGATGTAGAGGTTAATCCAGGACCTGCAGTGCCTAGCTCCACTCCTACTCCCCAGGTGCTCTCATTTGTTGACTTCTGTAACCGTAAAAGGCTTGGTTTCATGCATGTTAACATTAGAAGCCTACTCCCTAAGTTTGCTTTATTCACTGCTTTAGCACATTCTGCCAACCCGGAATATCTTAGCCGTGTCTGAATCCTGGCTTAGGAAAACCACCAAAAACCCTGAAATTTCCATCCCTACCTATAACATTTTCCGCCAAGATAGAACTGCCAAAGGGGCAGTTCGTTGCACTCTACTGCAGAGATAGCCTGCAGAGTTCTGTCTTACTATCCAGGTCTGTACCAAACAATTCGAGCMTCTACTTCTAAAAATGCACCTTTCCAGAAATTCAGACCTAGCCTGTTAAAAGCCCGTCAGGCCCCGTCGGGTTCTGAGAGCTCTATGGCTGCGTTTACACAGGCAGCCCAATTCTGATCTTTTTTTTCACTAATTGGTCTTTTGTCCAATCAGATCAGCTTTTGAAAATATCAGAATTGGGCTGCCTTTTTGTAAACGCAGCCTAACACACACACACACACACACACACACACACAATTACACTCTCTCTCGCTCTCTCTTTCTCCCCCATAGACGGCCCTGGAGGTGCTGTGTGAGATGGAGAGGCAGGATCTGCTGACAGAGGACAGACTGGATGAGCTACAGAGGATACTGYAGGAGTGTGACACACAGCTGGCCCACACAGTACAGCAGCATAGAGAAGGTARATATTGACACACCTGGCTAGCTCTSTCACACCACTCTCTTGCACTGATTGATAGTTCAGTATTTATGCAGTATATTAAAATTATAGTTATTTTTTCATGTGGTTGCTGTTTTTCAGCAAGGGGCAGTGTGTCACGGCAGGAGTACTCTGTTCAGCCAATCAGCAACCAGGAACAGCAACTCAGCTCCCCTCAGTCACTACAGAGCCTGTCTATATCAGAGACACGGCCCAGCTGTAAGTCTCACACACACACACACACACACACACACACACACACACACACAGGTAGTTGAAGTGTGTTCTTGTCCACAGGTGAGCATGGGCAACGCACAAGGTTGTCCTCCGATGCAATGACGGAAACTCAGCCTGGGTCTGGGCCTGACCAGGTGACCACTTCACCAATGCAATCCTGGAAGACCTCTGAGGTTAGAAAGTGGGATACACTTTAGACACCAAACATAGAATCTAACATTTGGTTGATTTTTGTCCATGGTGGTAACTCCTGTGTGTGTTTGCCCAACAGATGGAGCACTATTCCATGACCTGTAATCCTCGGGGGACGTGCTTAATCATCAATAACCACCACTTCATGGGATTTTCAMGTCTGACAGACAGACCAGGAACTGAGCAGGACGAGAGTAAGCATTCTCGCTCATTGGTTGATATTATGAGCCTAATCTCATTCAGTGAACCCCATTGGCCAACCTGGATGTTAAATTCTCCCATCTGTCTCTGTGTGTAGAGGCTCTGCATAATGTGTTCTCCAGGTTGGGGTTTAAAGTGGAAGTGTGTAGCGACCTGACAGAGAAGACCATGTTGGYGGCGGTAGAGGAGCTTGGAGGGCGGAGTCACATACAGGCAGARGCTCTGGTGAGTAGTGAGGTCATAATTCTCCAGTCTCTTCAGGAGGTACAGTAGCTCTACTCTTGAAGCCCAATTGGACTCCAATGACTTAAAGTAGGTTCAACTATTCTAATCCCTGTGCCTGGTCCTAGGTGGTGTGTGTGCTGTCCCATGGGGAGAAGGGTTGTGTGCTTGGGACAGATGGGGGGGAGGTGCRCATTCGCTCCCTCACACAACCCTTCACCAGCAAGCAGTGCCCTTCTCTGATGGGCAAACCCAAACTGTTCTTCATCCAGGCCTGCCAGGGGAAGGGCTTCCAGCGAGGGGCCCTATTACTCCCCTCCATAAGGCAGAGAGAGGGGCGATATGAGGCAGACGCCGGCGCCATCGAGTCCGTCCCCTGGGATGCAGACTTCCTGATCGGTATGGCAACAGTGGAGGAGTGCAAGTCATTCCGAAACACTAAGGAAGGTTCCATCTACATCCAGGAGCTCTGCAAACAGCTGGAGTGGGGAGCGGACAGGTGAATTAGAAGGGAAGGGGGTTAGGTTTGGCATTAACCATAGAGATGTATAAAGATCATTACATAGAAATAACCCATTTTTGGGATGTTGCCATTGAGGGATTCCACCATTTTAAAGGCCCAATGCAGCTGTTTTTATATCAATATCAAATCATTTCTGMGTAACAATTYAGTACCTTACTGTAATAGTTTTTCATAATTTTTTGTTGTGCTTTTTAGCAAACTATTTCTCAAGGAAGAATTTTGCTAGGATTGTCTGGGAGTGGTCTGAGTAGGGAGGGGAAAACTTAAAACTTGACAGAGATTTGGAACTCTCTTCGTCTATTAACCAATTTACTGCCTTGTGATGTCACCAGGCAAGCCCAAACTTAACTTTGACTACACTGGGCCTTTAAATAGTCAACCGGTGGGAATTCCTACATGTTGGGAGAGATCGGCCAATGATCAGACCCTTATCATCTTCTTCAAATTGGTTTTAGTTTGTAAATGGCTTTAAGCTATATGACCGCCATCTAGTGGTCACAAATTAATTTCACATAAGATTTGGTTCAAGACTCCAGCACTGCAGGTGGCCATATAAGCTTGCCACTTTTTTCAAACATCAAAAGAAGAAATTTGACTATTTTAAAATTGAGATTGCATGGGCAGCGTCATTGAGGCTGTCACAGACACCATAATGGCAGATACAACGTTGTGATCTCTGGGCTCCCGAGTGGCATGGTGGTTTAAGYCACTGCATCTCAGTGCTTGAGGCATCACCACAGACARGCTGGTTCGAATCCAGGTTGTATCACAACCAGCCGTGATTGGGAGTCCCATAGGGTGGCACACAATTGACCCAGCGTCTTCCGGGTTTGACCATCATTGTAAATAAGAATTTGTTCTTAACTGACTTGCCTAGTTAAATAAAGGTTAAAAACATACATCTCTATAACAGGTGAGAGATGTATTGTAATGTGTATTTCCTGTTTCCTGTGTAGAGGGGAGGATATTCTGTCGGTGCTGACGCGTGTGAATCGTGAGGTCAGCAGAGGAGTGTATAGAGACTCCAAACAGATGCCCGAGCCCAAGTACACCCTCACCAAGAAACTCTTCCTCCCCTACTTCTGAAACACCTCTGGTTGGCTGACCAACCAGCTTCAGAATGGCTGTCATGTCTTAACAATAAGCTGTCACTCTCAGGAACCCTACCACAGCAGCCTCTACCTCCCGTAAGACAGTGTGTTGAACATTGGMTGGCATGTCTGATTTCCTGAAAGATGTTTCAAACTCATGAGATTAATACATTTTTCCATTAAATGCTGGAAATTGTGGAACGTTTACTTTATCTGTAATAAATGTGTTCTGGAGATGATCAGTAAAATGGGTGTCTATTTTTCTATTAGCCATGTTTCACATTTTTAAAGTTCAACAAGATGTCTCTAATTCTGAGGAGAATGCGATTTAATAAGACTTCAGCAACCAACTGTTGATTAAGATATTTATTTTCAGGTATAAAATATGTTAAGGTGAAAGGCAGGTAAGAACATGATTGTAAAAATAACCCAAATAAGGAAAGAAGATTAAATCACAACATGCAATAAAGTCAAGCTTAAGCAATGTGTTTATCAATTACTTTGTTCTTGCTATGAGAATCCACTTGTTTACAAAGAATGGTGATTCTGAACTCTTCACATATCAAATACATTAATAGTTTGGTTTAATCTAGCCTAGTTTACTTGATTGAGATGCAGCAATGCCACTGGACTTTTGGTATATCTGCTGGATTTGCGTTCACGTGCTATCGGAAGCTCCTAGTTCCCAGTGGGAWATTTCATTTAACCAACCCTCCAAGTGGCAAACTCAGAAAATCTTGTTGCCAAATTGATGTATCACCACTGACTTTTTACCTTTTGAACCAGAAGATGACAAATCTGTTTTGGACAATTACAACCGTACCAAGATGGAGAATGTAGCCAGTTTGACCATATGTCAATGTTAAGCAAGCTAGTTGACTTTATTATTAGTTATGTTAGCTAGCTCACCACCAGTTTGCAAGTTGGAAATTTCAGATTTTCCCATTTCCGACTAGCACGTGAACGCATCATTCCCACGAGCACGAAACTACCTAAACTCCCCACTATAAAAGGAAAAAATATTACAAGGCATAAAACATTTCATTTCAACACCAAGCAGCAGATCAGCTCAGAACAAACATAAAACACCACAGTAACCACGACAACAGGATGTGACCTCTGGGTCTTGAGGCTGTTGGGTCATAGCGCATCGTCAAAGATGGTGTTTAATGAAGATGTCTAATAAAGGCTGTTTACCATTGGGGAAAAAATGGTCAAGGTCAAGCACTCGTGTGCGCATGCTTTCCCGCGTGAGCTAACAGTTCTTAGGTAATCTCTGGCATGCTCACGTGAGAGGGAACGCCAATTTACATAGACAGGATTTTTTTCAATGGGAAACTGCCCAATAAGAACTGTCTGCTTGCCTTAGCCTACCATAAAAAAAATGGCCCGTGAGATGTCTCACTTTCTCTTCTGTCTCTGGCGTCGTCTCATTGGGTCGGCACTGTGAACACCAGCCTCTTTGTCAGCGTGTACTTGGGCTCGGGCATCTGCTTGGCCTGCTTGTATACCCCGGCCGCCTCATCCCAGTATCGGTCATCCTTCTGGCTCACGTCTCTATTGACCTGTGTTAGGATGGTCAGGATGTCATCACCTCTAGAGAGAGCAGGAGACACACGCATACCAGACAACGAAGACATTAACACCCAGTAAAGACAACGTACAGCGCCCATAAAATATACAGTTCTCGTCGCCAGCAATGCATTAATTTCTGATTAGTCAGGGGACTTGCTCACTGCGAGCTAATAGATTTGATGGTAATCTTGTTCTAGCCTTTATTTAACTAGACATGTCCCTGGTTTACACCTGACAGTGTGTAGACTGGAGTTCCGAATAACACTGTTATTCTGTAGAATATGGTCAGTTTTGTATTGTCAGCTCTTTCCTACTAAACATCTGCTTTGTTTAGGTCATGGCCATGTAAGAATATTTTAGCCTCCTCTAGAGCATTGTTTCTCAAKTGGTTTGGCCTCGGGACAGAAATTGTACCAGGCTGTTTCATTTGCGACCCAATATTCGTATCGCGAGAAATAAATCTCTAAAATACAATCTGGAAAACTATTTTTAATGCTATATTGATAGTAAATGTTACAATTATAGGGAAAAACATTCCCACCTCTTTCGTTGTCAATAACATTTTGCCCATATTCTTTAAGAATGTTAATAAACTCACTAGTTTGAGACCACAAAAATCAACCAAAATAGCGCTGCTAATAGCTTTATATTGAAAATACTGTGAAGAAGAAAACATTTTCCTCGATTACAATTACACTATGCAGAAATCGCTCCGCCATTTCCTGGTTGCTAAAACTCTAATAGTTAGCCTAATTTCAGTTTTTGTGACAAAATAAGATTATAGAGAATCATTGCACCATCTAAACCACTTAAATATATTTTATATATATATATTATTGTTGTTTCAGGTCTTTGAAGATTGTGTACCTAACCGAAAATAAAAGACGTAACAAAAAAAAAAGAATGGGGGGCATAGAAATAGTGCACATAGAACAGATCTACCGCTTTAGACTTGCTTTGAAGTAGAATGATAGATCTATAACTCACATTTCTATGTGAATTTGGTCAGGTCGCCCAAAAAAACACTTTAAATTATAAAAAAATGTAAGTTCATTATAATTTCTACAGACTTTTTTAACCTGGTTTAAAGTTCAGACTGTAGTATTTTTTTCATAAAAAAAATATAAACTTTTTGTTTTTACTCAGATGCCAGCGAGCCATTCAAAACCTCCCGACGCGACCCGCCAGAATTGGTGCTCTAGAGCACATATTCAATCAGGCTTRACCTGGGACAGCCCTGTTTGAGCTGTTTGCACAGAGTCTGGATGAACCAGGACCCACTGGTTGGGTCTCTGAACGAGAAGTAGTCTTCAACAGTGGCCATGGCAAACAGGAAATCAGCATCAGCTGGAATGTAGATCTGGTGACCTGGATTTGTGTCTGCCTCCAACTGCACTCTAGCTTGGGTATCTTTCCCCCTACATGCCTGGATGAAGAAGGCCTTGGGCTTGCCAATGAGGGTGGAGCAGTTGGTGCCTTTGAAGGGTGAAAAGAGGTCATTGATGGAGATGGGTTCGTCGTCTGTGCCATAGATAACTCCTTTGCCACCATGACTCAGTACGCAGCAGACAAAGGCGTCGCCATGCGTCTCGTTACCAAAACTCTTCAATCCCTCGCGGGCCTGCACTGCTGTCTGGTCTAGGAGTACAGTCACCTCAAATCCGAGCCACTGGAARACATCCTTCAGGACCTCTACAGGAAAAGCACACACAAAACAATTTCAAGACAAACACTAAACCAAGCCACATAAATATGTCCCTTTTACAATACCAGGATGTTTTGAGGCAAGAGGAACAAGATCAATGTTCATGTAACAACAATATGMAACAAATATGTTAGAACTGTTTTACACATTGGTTACATTACCCTCATCTTTGTCTGATCCCTGTCTTTCCTTCATTTRATTAAAGTTCACATTGTTGATGATTAAGCAATGACCACGTGGCTRGCTGGTCATTCGGTATTGACAGACCTGGAAACACAGAGAAAAGCCATGGGATTAAGCACAAAAATGCATACACACACTGCGTAGTCAGGAGACAAACACTTACTTAACTCAGAGCTGTGTACACAGGTTAAAAGCTCTATGTTCCTTGTGTATGTTTTGTAGTGCAAAAAGAAAAATATGTTTTATTCATTGGCTTGACTGGAGTTGGTGGTGGTCTGAGGTGCTCAGTTGGGTTGTGAGTAGTATTGTGAATGTTGTGTTTTGAGCAGTTTAGTTTTATTGTGTTTTGTGTAGTTGTGATGATTTGTTAGGTTTTGTTTCAGCTAAGAATGAAAGCATACGGGATTGCTGCAATTACCTCACTGCTCATTCCGACCGCCTYGCCAGTAGTATCTGGAAAAACCCGTTAGCATGTGTTAGTGTCCCTTACTACAGACAATATGAGTAAGCAGAGCCACGCTAACTGACAGTACTGYTTAGCAGCATGTTATTGTACAGGAAGGATTGTTCCGTAGGGGTGTATGTTTAGGGAGTGATATTGGTTCTTGTAGAATCTTTCATTTTCTTGAAGTTGWTAATGCTCTTAACTTTATCCTTTGAAAAGTTGACTTAACTGGAAATCAAATAATCCTCCCATCGTTAAGACAGTGGGAGAATCAAATGAATTATTATTGAAATATTTCAAAAAAGATTGGTAACAGAGAGAAACAAATTAGCACAATTTCAACCCATATGGCATAAAGTATTACAAGCACCAGAAATATCCAAAGGATAAAAAAAATTGAAAAAAATATTACGAGAACAAACAAGATGGGTATGGATATGTTGGGAACATGTAGGTCTGAGCAAGTACGGTGTCATTAATGTTTGTTGAAATGTATGTACGTCTGAGTTGGTGTTTTTGTCTTTCTTCTTATTCTTTATGTCGAAGGTTGGGCATTAAGTCCCAGCCAACGTCATGTCTAGTTTATTGGAGCCATGTCTGTGAAATGTTAAGTTGTCTTTTGTCTATGTCAATTTTCTATTGTCTAACCTAAATAAAATCTTACCAAAAAAATGGAACATGTATATATGAGTGCATCCTAAGAAAAAAAGGGACATTTTCCAACAAATGTAATACCTGAATTCCCACCCAGATCCATAAAAACAGTCAAATGTTTGATGTGCTATAATTCAGTTAATATCTGATAGGTTTTTAACAATTCTAAAAGTTTGGAGTATRTTCACRCATTGTCCAARTGTTGCATTTAATATYACTGTTTTTAAAACCTTATAAGAAMTTTGATGACCGTTGCTAATGTATGTTGATTGATCTGTAAATTGACATGTAGTGTAGAGTCTACTGGTGGATGTGCCAGTGAACAATGAAAGACTTGTGGTGCACAGCTAGTAGTGTGCAGTACCTGTACTGGAGGTTGTGTATGGGTCACTGGGTGCTGTGAGGTTGTTGTTGAATACTTCCTTCATTCTAGGGTAGGTATCTGTGATATTTGGTTCCTGCAGCAGGGTCACAAAGTCAAGGCATTTTGCCGTTCCTTTGTTCATCACTTTATCCAGAAGATTGATGATGATGGTCTCTGGGGGATGACCAGCGACATGTAGGTTGTTGTATTCACGCTGATTCACTATCTTCGCCTGCTGCACATGCTGAAGGATGAAGTRAGGTTCCGCAGACAGGATCTCTGTAATCAAAGTCTTATTCTCTCTCAACTTCTGCATGGTGGACCTTAAGAGAGAGAAAGATTGTTCATGATATCAAATATTTTAAACATGAATAAAACCTACCTTGTTCCTGATAAGTTTTTTGAAATTCCAAGAATGGGTCACATTCAAAATGCATTGACTGATACTGTTTAGGGGAGAACGACTGCCCCCTCTCGTTGAAGCCATGAAGTAAAAAAAATTAAAAAAATGTCTAGCTCTATCTTTGGCCACTTCCCGCCACTGTACTTCCTCTTCTTCGGTGGGGTTTTACAGTGGTTGGCATCCAATGTTATTGGTGCAATACCGCCACCTACTGTACAGGAGTGTGGGCCAGAGACTGATAGCAGCCTCAATAGAGCTCGCAAGCTTGTAGTCATAAAAATCAGAAAATTAGATACCTCTGGTTCATTCAGCCATTCCTAATAGGAAAATTAAATGGGGAAAGAATAGGGTTTTGGGATAAACGCTGAAAAATAAGGTATAATGTTAACACAGGCTTAAGAGATCTTATATATGTTTTGTTCTATGAGATAATATCAGTCAGTTAGCATGACATTTGTAAATMATAAAGTCTTTGTGCTTTATGTGCTTTTTGTATTACATAAATGCTTCATATTTCACAAAAAGTGACGTTAGCTCATGAAGATTATCTCACAGACAAAAATGTATAAGATCTCCTAAGCCTGTGTTTATCACAGACCTTATTTGGGGCGTTTATCCAAAAACCCTACAAAAACTACATTAATAGTACGATACTGATAGTGTTCTTTTCCACCAAATCCATGATGTCATCTGCGCTCTTTGATTTTAGCTGTGAGAAAACCCTAAAATTGTTCCTCAGCTASTAATGTTACACCCTCTCAGCCCGCCATCTTGAGTGCCCCCCGAAATAGTCCAATTCACACACTTATCAAGAGAACATCCCTGGTAATCCCTACTGCCTCCAATATGGCGGACTCACTAAACACACATGCTTCACTTGTAAATTATGTCTGAGTGTTGAAGTTTGCCCCTGGCTGTCCATAAAAAAAATGGTGCCGTCTGGTTTGCTTAATATAAGGAATTTGAAAATATTTATACTTGAACTTGAAATTTTGATACATTAAGTATATTTTAGAGATTACATTTACTTTTGATACTTACGCATATTTAAAACCAAATACTTTCACTTTTAATTGTTACTCAAGTAGTATTTTGCTGGGTGACTTTCACTTTCAATTGAGTCATTTTCTTTTAAGGTATCTTTACTTTTAATATAATTATCCACCACTGCCCAATAATACCAAAGATGATTTAGTAGGTTTATAAACTCTTTGATAGCTACGGTAGCTAACGTTAATAGGTTTAGTGTAAAAGTAGCTAATAGTGTGTAAAAGTAGCTAATAGTACAGTAACGCGCAAGTTAAGCATGAGTAACGTTAGCTGCCTAGCTAGTTACTTTCGTGTCAACTATCAGTGAGCATATTTTGCCGATGTGGTTATCAAGATATATTAACAACGGTTTGATAGCTAATAGTAATAGCTACGACTTACCTGTACGACTAAAGTGATTCGCTCGCCGATTGAAATAATTCAGTGTTCGCTTGCGCTGACTGCACTTCCTCCTCGATGCTGGGGTGGAACCTCCAGGTACTCCTTCAAAGTCATCTGATTGGCAGCATGTTTTTTTGCGTCAATCTTCACCGATGCCAAAAAATACCCAGCACAGGTCTCACCAACAAACTTTATTAATGGCCTGGAAAATATGTTTCCTGCACAATTTTTCCCCACATAAAGCTCTTTTGTGGAATAATTCAGACACAACTGTAAGGAATAAGTAAGTCATTGTTCTACCCCAGCTGGCATGAGAGGAATATTGACTTTGCTCTTGATGTTTTCGACAAGGGTAATATTCTCACATATGAACAATTTTTTAAATTGAAAGAGTTTCCAATACCTTTCAGAGAGTTTATTTCTGTGATCAAAGCCATTTCCAGTGGTCTAACTACACCGATGAAAACTCATCTTAGCTTTGGTAATGATCACAAAGTTTATCCAGAACTCAGATTGGAAGGTGTGGGCTTACTTGAGAAATCTTGTTGTAATAAATATATAAGACAAATTCTTCATTCACAAAACCAACTTACACCGAGAGGAAAGTTTTTCTGGAACATGCTTATTCCTGACATTGTCTGGAAAAATGCATAGTTAAGGCCTTACAAATATTGTATTCCAAACAAAGTTAAGTGCACTTCAAAATTTACATTAGATATATCCATGTAATTCTATTGATATCCAAATTTGTGGCAATTGATATGTGTTTTCTGTGAAAAAGGTGAGGATTTGTCTCACTTGTTCTTTGAATGTAAATTTGTGTGAGAATCTTGGGAAAACCTTGCAAATTACTTATTTACCATTATGAACACTACCTATGTTTTTTAAATGAAATATATATGTTACTATTGCAATGATAAGACCACTGAAATGATTGTGAATTTTTTTATTCTTGTTACCAAATACTTCATACACAAACAAAAATTCCCAAATTCTATACCAAAATTACACATTATGATTGAATTTAACTATTTTATTAAAACATTAACCCTAGTGAACAATGACAATATTAACATTTTCCTAAATCATTACAATAAGATTTTTTCAGAGTGATTACAATTGCACTAAAAAGTATCTGGTTTTAAATGTACTTAAGTACAGTGGTGTAAAAAGTACCAATTATCATACTTGAGTGAAAGTACAAAGTAAAAGTTATACATTCAATTCGTTATATTAAGCAGTTGTGGATGTACTTAAGTATCAAAAGTAAAAGTATGAAACGTAAGAGCCGTAAATCTAAAAAGCAAAACAACCAGACCTTTTATTTAGTTGGAGTTTTTCTGAAAGTTAACAGTCTTACGGACGCAGTAAGAGCTCAGATAAAAATGTTAAAAAGTGGATTGTCAAATAGGCAACACTTCAAAATACATTTCTTACAGACAAAACAGAATTATGCCTTAATAATGAAGGAATATAGCCAGTACACGTAAGCACTTACAATCAGTTACATTGCTTTAGAAAAAACAGCTCATCAAAAGTACACACAACTTCACTGTAGGAATATGAGGACATCACCACTGATGGAACTGTATTATAAATCAGTGTCATGTCATGACTTTGTAACAAGGACACCTATAATTTATGTTTAAATTTCACAAGTTAACAAAAATGCATAAGGCATCCGTGTCCTTGGGCTTGCTAGCGTTAAGCTGTCATTACTTGAAGTTGAAGAATTTATGGTTCATCTTCAGTAAAAGCTGGTTTACAAAGTTTCTGGAATACAGCCTTGCTCTCCTGGGCTGAGAACAAGTCCTGCAATGCTGAACAGCCTTCCACAGGAAGCTGATGCAGGTAAGGGTGTGTTTAACCTCAGAGACAGCTTACAGACTGCCGGGAAGGACTTGAGCAACTCCATACGATCAGCTGAACAGGCCAGGTATCCGTCCAGCTGTTTGGAGCTTTCCTGTGCTTGAGACGTTTTCAATGCAGAGAAGAAGTCCTCATCTGATGAACTGGTGCCATCACCTAGCTGCAGCAAGGGTTCTTCCAGGTGGTCCTTGATGTAGTCCATTCCTGAAATACAAGGAAGATGACAATATAAATCATGCAGTTATGAGCCTACATGAATCCATCCCCATCCATATTTTTATTTAACTAGGCAAGTCAGTTAAGAAAAAAATTCTTATTTACAATGACGGCCTAGGAACAGTGGGTTAACTGCCTTGTTCAGGGGCAGAGCGACAGAGTTTTACCTTGTCAGCTCGGATATTCGATCTAGCAACCTTTCGGTTACTGGTCCAACGCTCTAACCACTAGGCTACCTGCCGTTATATAAACCAAGCAACAGGGCTAAGTAGACTGATCTAGAGGCGACGTTGGTTATTAAAAAAAATTGCATCTGAGCTCCTAAAGTGTGCGGCTCTCCTTTAATTTTTCAAGTGTTCTACCCATTGGACTGAACCACAAAGTCAATAATGTAGTTTAAATGGGTGGTTCTCAAATCTATGAAGTGTCAAATTGTTATGAATTTTATAAATAATGACTAAATGATGTATACATTTAACGTAGAACTATAACTAACAGAATTCTACCCTGTCTCTGTATAATGATGCAGAATGGTTGTCCATAAGAGAAGAGGAACTGTGGCAGACAACTTGTGACCTCTGTGAAACTGATAACAGGGAAGAAAGTCTCCCCACACAAAGAGGGGAGAAACTGTTGGGCTTGCAGTAGATTGTTCCACATGTTGTAGGATGTGATAAGCAATGTATGCGTAGGAGAAAACTTGTAGACTATATTGTCATTGTCTGAGAAGAGGGACATTTATGACGAAATGGGAGATATATAAACCAATGTACAGGATATGATGGGCAGAGCTCTCATAAATAAACATGCTGACTATTGTAGACTGGCCTCTGTCTGTTTCATTTCAACAAGAACCTTACAAATTCTTAGTAACAGACCGAGTAGTTCAATTGAAGTTCAGTTTATGAACATTGAGAACACAATTCTCTTAACACAAATGAACACTATACACAGTTGTTTATGAATAATAAAATACTGTTAATTAACCACATGTTGTCTTACCCATTCTGATGGTGGCGTCATCCTTTGTCCATGTTGTTTAGAAGTATTAGGTACAGAATGAAGGTTACCAAGTGGCATAGCCTCTGATTTAGTTCAGTTAATCTTGTAGCCTGAGATTTCACTGAATAATTCAATAATATTAAGAAGAGATGTAATTGAAGTCTCGGGACTAGAGATGAATATCAGGACATCATCAGCATACAAGCTTATTTTATGGTGAACGTCACCAATGAGCAGTCCCTGCTATAACCACTCTGATGGCCTTGGCCAGTGGTTCCATAGCGAGTGCAAATAGGAAAGGGGACAAAAGACAGCCCTGTCTGGTACCTCTGTGTATTGTCACGAACCGGCTCAAAGCCCGTAACAAAAGGGAGACAACGTGGAGATAAGGAGTAACAATATACATATTTATAAAATAAAGTAACTAGGTATAATATACAATGGTGTGTGTAATCAGTAATCAGTAGTGTAAGTGAGTGTTTTGCATGCATGAATGTGATAATGCAGGGTGTTGAAAGATGCTAAAGTAAACAACCAAAAAAACACCAAGAAACACAACAAAATCTATAAAGGTGTCTGCATGGAGAGAGTCTCCTCCATGAATGGGGAAGTGGTGCATTTATCCTATGACAGTGGGCCCAGGTGTTTCCCATACGTAGCTTGACGACCCTCCCAACTCCGCCCACTGACATCCTAATAAGGAAACAAGACAAAGAGAGAATACGGCAGACAGAGTGGGAGGGTCGTCACAGTATAGAGAAGCTATTTGACCGTAGCCCATTAGTAAGGACAGCAGCCTGATTATAATTCATTTAAAACTTTAACCTATTTTATAAAGTTGTCCCCTAGACCAAATTTAGTCGAGCAAATAATAGGTAAGACCACTCCACACGGTCAAATGCTTTCTCAGCATCTAGGGAGAGCACAAGACCATCCATAGCACTTCGTTGGTAGGCTTGAATAACATTAAGAAGCTGCCTGACATTGTTACATGACTTACGGCCCTTAAAACTTTTATGGCTGCATCCCGCTAACGGGATCGATATGACAACAGCCAGTGAAAGTGCAGGGCGCCAAATTCAAACAACAGAAATCTCATAATTAAAATTCCTCAAACATACATGTGTTTTATATCATTTTAAAGGTAATCTTGTTGTTAATCCCACCAAAGTGTCCGATTTCAAATATGCTTTTCAGCGAAAGCACTACAAACGATTATGTTAGGTCACCAACAACCACAATAAGCGCAGCCATATTTCCAGCGAAATATAGCAGTCACAAAAGCAGAAATAGAGATAAAATTAATCACTAACCTTTGATGATCTTCATCAGATGACACTCATAGGACTTCATGTTACACAATACATGCATGCTTTGTTTGATAAAGTTCATATTTATAAAAAAAAATCTGAGTTTACATTGGCGCGTTACATTCACAACAGAAATACTCATCATAAAAGTAGATGATAATACAAGTTATCACATGGAATTATAGATATACCTCTCCTTAATGCAACCACTGTGTCAGATTTTTTTTAAATACGGAAAAAGCAAACCATGCAATAATCTGAGACGGCGCTCAGAACAATAGCCAAATTAGCCGCCATGTTGGAGTCAACAGAAACCAGAAAATACATGATAAATGTTTCCTTACCTTTGACGATATTCATCAGAATGCATTCCCAGGAATCCCAGGTCCACAATAAATGCTTGATTTGTTCGATAATGTCCGTTATTTATGTCCAATTAGCTACTATGGTTAGCGCGTTTGGTAAACAATTCCAAAGTCACAAAGCGCGTCCACTATAACGTGACGAAATGTCAAAAAGTTCCATAACAGTCAGTAGAAACATGTCAAACGATGTACTGAATCAATCTTTAGAATGTTGTTAACATACATCTTGAATAACGTTCCAACCGGAGATTACATTGACTTCAGTTGAGCGATGGAACGGAGCTGCCTATCACGTGAACGCGCGTGGTCAAAGCATGGTCAGCTCGTGGCAGTGGTGACTCATTCCTGTCTCCTACGGCCCCCCTTCACATTAGAGTCATCAGACAAAGTTCTATTGACTGTTGACATCTAGTGGAAGCCGTAGGAAGTGAAAACTCATCCATATCTCGCCTGAATTTTCCAATTGAGAGCTTGGTTGAAAATCTGCCACCTCAGAAAAAATCAAAACAGGAAGTGGAACTTCGGGTTTTTGCCTGCCATATGAGTTCTGTTATACTCACAGACATAATTCAAACAGTTTTAGAAACTTCAGAGTGTTTTCTAATAATAATATGCAAATATTAGCAACTATGACTGAGGAGCAGGCCGTTTACTCTGGGCACCTCTGTGCACCTTTCATCCAAGCTACTCAATACTGCCCCTGCAGCCATAAGAAGTTAATGAAGCCAGTTTGGTCTCCTTTCACAATTAGTGGCAGTGAGTCCTCTAATCTTGTGGCTAGAACTTTAGAAAGCAATTTTCTATCCACATTCAGAAGGGAAATGGGTCTGTACGAGGAACAAGACTCTGGGCATTTTCTCTTTTGAGAATAAGTYATATGTTGGCTTCCCTCAGTGTTTGAGGGAGGCAGTCATTTGAAAATGAGTGGTTAAACATATCAAGCAATGGCTCAAAAATCAGGCCTTGGAACTCCTTATAGAACTCACTACAAAACCCGTCTGGTCCTGGGGCCCTACCATTTTGCAGAATCTTAAT
>NC_036859.1:8901353-8907357 GCF_002910315.2 Salvelinus sp. IW2-2015 | reverse complement strand
ACTCACAGACATAATTCAATACAGTTTTTAGGAAAACTTGTCAGAGTGGTTTCCTAATAAATAATATGCAAATATAGCAACTATGACTGAGGAGCAGGCGTTACTCTGGCACCTCTGTGCACCCTTCATCCAAGCTACTCAATACTGCCCCTGCAGCCATAAGAAGTTAATGAAGCCAGTTTTCTCCTTTCACATTTGTGGCAGTGAGTCCTCTAATCTTGTGGCTAGAACTTTAGAAAGCAATTTTCTATCCACATTCAAAGGGAAATGGGTCTGTACGGGAACAAGATCCTGGGCATTTTCTTTTTGAGAATAAGTGATATGTTGGCTTCCCTCAGTGTTTGAGGGAGGCAGTCATTTGAAAATGATGGTTAAACATATCAAGCAATGGCTCAAAATCAGGCCTTGGAACTCCTTATAGAACTCACTACAAAACCCGTCTGGTCCTGGGGCCCTACCATTTTGCAGAATCTTAATACAAACAGTACTCTTTCCTGAGTCATTTAAGAAATTTTATTCAAATTTTAACAAATCTTTATGCCTCAGAACTGACAAGACGCACCCAAATTAATGGAGGACTTATTTCTAAGATTGTTCTTCGTGCACAGTATAATTTAAACCGTACCCCCTCGCCCGACACGGGCGCGACCAGGCCTCGACACATGAAACAACGGTCAACCCACGAACCCGTCGTTAACCGCATCGCTCACAAAAGCCACGCCTTGCGGGCAAGGGCAACACTTACTTCTATGCGTTTTCAGAGCAAGTGACGTAACTGATAAGACGCTCACTAGCGCGTACCCGCTACTAGCTAAGCGCATTTCACATCCGTTACATTCGGAGATAGTAGGGAGCTCAGAGGTCTCTCCTTAATGCACCTTTTATCGGTAATAGGTGCATTAAGGAGAGACCTCTGTTCATTTATCAATTTATTTTCATATAAATMATTGCCATCAGACTCAGTAATAGTAGCAATTGACTGTGAGTCAGCTCTCTTTTTGCTAGGTACGCCAAGTACTTTCCTGGTTTATCACCATGTTCATATAGCTCTTGCCTGACAAATCTCATCTTCTTTTCAGCGTCCTGTGTTAGGAGAGAGTCCAACGTTGATCTAAGGACTGATACTTCCTTTAATAGGGCAGGAGTGGGAGTTTTAATGTAGTCCTTCACTTTAGTTGGCAATTCACCCTCTAATGTTTTTTGCTTTTCATGCTTTTTCCACCTCAGTGGCTGTGTATGACATAATCGGACCCCTYGCATACGCTTTACAGGTTTCRCAAAYAAGCGAGGGGTTATCTGTRGATTGAGAGTTAATAGAGAAAAATGCTTTAAACTCTGTAATAAAATATGATGRGAATSTATGGTCTTTAAGAATGGTTMTATTCAARCTCCAAGGTCTTGACAGATTGGATGCCCCATTGAGTTTTATGTCCAGGATGACCTCCGRATGATCAGATATGATTATGCTTCCTATCCTAGCGGATAAAACAGACTGCAAAGACGTCCTGGGCATAAAAAATAAATCTATTCTAGTCTGACATCCARGAGGTGCAGAGAAAAAAGTGAACTCTCTGTTGGAGGGATGAAAGGTTCTCCAAACATCAGCATACCCCAGATRATCACAAATAGCTMTAAGTGACRTAGCTTGAGGAGAGAGTGYAGCTATACCGCTGGGAAACTTGTCAATAAGGGGGTTCAAAAAACAATTAAAATCTCCTCCAACCACTGCAGTGTCTGAGTTTAATTCTAAAAAGTCTACAAATACTTAAGTGATGAAATCAAGGAGGGTGGGCAGGGGGGGGGGAAGTAAATATTAATTATGGAAATGTTCTGCCCTTGTAAAGTACCATTAATTATAACAAAACAACCAAATGTATCTTTCATACAATTCGACACTTTAAGTGGTAGGTTCTTTTTCACAGGAATTGCTACACCTCTACTTCTGGATGTAAATGATGAGAAAAACACTTGACCAAACCCCCCTTGTTGCAATTTCAGATGCTCCTTACCATCCAAATTAGTTTCTTGCAACAGAGCAATATCAATATTTTCTTTATTCAAAAAAGACAYTACCTTCTTCCATCTTCCTCGTTTCAATCCAAGATGGCGTAGCAATCAGGAGTCTTTTGTCTTCGTCTTGTCGTGTCCCGTGTATATATCTTCATATATCTTTTTTCTWCSCATACATTTAAAAAAMATTTTTCTTAACCCCTACTTCAACATACTCTCCTGCAACCCACCTCACCCAATGTGGTATAGATCTGCTATTTTATTTACTTTAGAACCGGAACCCCCAACAGAAGCTAGCCAGCTAACTAGCTACTAGTCAGCTAGCCACTGCTAGCGGTCATCAGCTAACCTTRAGTCCGGACAACTCCTGCCAGTCTGCACAGCGCGATTCAACCCAGAGCTTATTGGACTTATTTTTCTCCATATGCATGGYTTCCTACCGCAAGCTCTGAACCTCTTCACCTGAATCATCGCAGCTAGCTAGCTGCTATCCGATTGGCTTCTTCTGGCTAACGTCTCTGTCCKGAAGAAAGCACCAATTAGCCTGGAGCTAGCCTATGCTAGGCCCATKTCCCYGCTAGCTGAAGAGGTTCATCAGCCACTCATTGGGCTACAATACCTATTTTGCCAATTGGCCTGGACCCCTTTTATTGCCAATACGGAGCCCCGCCGATCCATCATGACTGGACTACAGACGTAATCCGCCCGAGGTGGGTTTCCAACAGGCTCCTCCYTCGCGACGTCCCCTGAATGCCCATCTGCTAGCCTGCTAGRTGTCAAGAGCATACCAGACTYTTAGCTGAAGAGGTCCATCAGACAATTTTTTGGGCTACTATACCTATTTTGCCAATTGGCTTGGACCCTTTTACTACACGGACTCCTGCTGATCCATCACGACTGGTCTGCCGACGTAACCGCATGAGGAGGCTACAACAGACTTCTTCCGTCGCAACGTCCCCCTAAGGCCCTTCTGCTATCCCGGCCCGCTAGCTGTCTGAATCGCRGTGTCTCCTGCCCGCCCAGCTACTCACTGGACCCTATGATCACTCGGCTACGCATGCCTCTCCCTAATATCAATATGCCTTGTCCATTGCTGTTTTGGTTAGTGATTATTGTCTTATTTCACTGTAGAGCCTCCAGCCCTGCTCAATATGCCTTAGCTAACCCTCTCTGTCCCAGCTCCCACACATGCGGTGACCTCACCTGGTTTAATTTGATGACTCTAGAGAGCAATACCGTCTCTCATCGTGCACTCAAGTGCCTAGGTTTTACCTCCAACGTACTCACATCCTACCATACCTTTGTTCTGTACACTTATGCATTGATCTATTCTACCGCACGCCAGAAACCCTGCTCTTTTACTCTTCTGTTCCGAACATACTAGCACGATCAAGTTTCTTATAGGCCTTTAGCCGTACCCTTTATCCTACTCCTCCCTCTGGTGATGTCAGAGGTTATACAGGACCCTGCAATGGCCTAGCTCCACTCCCATCCCCAGGCACTCTCATTTGTTGACTTCTGTAAACGTAAAAGCCTCGGTTTCATGCATGTTTAACATTAGAAGGCCTCCCTCCCTAAGTTTGTTTTATTCACTGCTGTTAGCACATACTCTGCTCCCAGATGTCCTCTCGGTCTCTGAATCCTGGCTTAGGAAGGCCACCAAAAACCCTGAAAAATGTCCATCCCTAACTAATAACATTTTCCGACAAGATAACTGCCAAAGCGGGGCGGAGTTGCAAATCTACTGGCAGAGAAACCTCTGCAGAGATCCGGTCATTACTATCGCAGGTCTGTGCCAAACAATTTGAGTTCTACTTTTAAAAATCCACCTTTCCAGACAACAATTCTCTATCCGATGCCGCTTGCTATTGACCACCTTCTGCCCCCAGCTGTGCCCTGGAACCCATAGTGAATTGACTGCCCCCCATCTCATCTTCAGAGCTCCGTGCTGTTTAAGGTGACCTAACACTGGTGAGATGCTTAACTTCTTGCCGCACAGATCCCTTTAGGGGATTCATGTTCGTAACACCGCGAATTGGCAGAGCGCCAAACTTAAAAATAATACTTTAAAATATTTATATATCATTGAAATCACAAGTGAATATACAAAACACAGCTTTAGCTTCTTGTTAATCCCACCTATTGCGTGTCAGTATTTGAAAATCTTGCTTCTAACAGCGAAAGCATTCCAGAGCGTTGTGAGTTTATCAATCACTAGACAAACACACTAAAGAACAGCTAGCCTCAAATTAGGCTTGGTGCACGAAAGTCAGAAAAGCATACAATTAATCGCTTACCTTTGATAATCTTCAGATGTTGCACTCACGAGACTCAGTACACAATAAATGTTATTTTTGTTCGATAAAGATTTGTTTTATAACCAAAAACCGGCCATTTGGTGGTGCGCGTTTATGTCAGGAAAACCACAGGCTGCCGCTCCGGTCCTGAAAGGCAGACGAAAATTCCAAAAAGTATCCGTAATGTTCGTAGCACATGTCAAACGTTTTTTATACTCAATCCTCAGGGTTTGTTTAACATACATAATCAATAATATTTCAACCGGATGGTAACTATTCAATACTACAGAGAAAGAAAATGTCGAGCTACATCTGTCGACGGCAGAAACCATATCAAAGACACCTGAACGCATTTTGAAAATCTCGCTTAATTTTTCAAAACTAAAAGCTTGAAAAATATGTCAAAGCCTGGTCACAGTCCTGGGGAAGCCATTGGAAAAGGAACCTGGTTGATACGTCCTTTAAATGGGGAAGGGGCAGGCAACGGAACAGGGGATTTTTCCAAATAAAAGGGCACTTCCGGGTTGGATTTCCTCAGGTTTTCGCCTGTAAAATTCAGTTTCTGTTTACGCATGCGCAGACAATATTTTTGACAGTTTTGGAAACTTATAAGAGTGTTTCTATCCTAATCTGTCAATTATAGCATGATTTCTAGGCATCTGCAACTGGAATAGTCCGTTTACCTTGGCGGAACGTTATTTTTCCAAACATAAAAATTCTGGCCCCCCTAGCTGAAAGAGTTAACACTCCGGCCTCCTACAATCTAAGCTTGATGCCCGCAATCTTCACACCAATTTATCAATGATCCTACCATGTACAACCCAAATCCGTAAACACTGGCACCCTCATACGATATCATCCTGACCATTCCTGACCCAACCCTGCCTCCAAATTTACACCCTCTGCTGTCTTCCAACCAGGATCTCAGCGATCAGCTGGCTTCATTGCTTGCGTCGTCATGGGTCTGCTCAAAGCCACCTCTCATCCACTGTCAAACGCTCCTAAAACACTTCCGCGCAGCGCCTGGCCTTTCTAATCGACCCTGGCCCGGGTATTCCTGGAAGGATATTTATTATTTAATTAATTTTTTTTTATTTCACCTTTATTAACCAGGTGGGCAATTGAGAGACACGTTCTCATTTACAATTGCGACCTGGCCAAGATAAAGCAAAGCAGTTCGACACATACAACAACACATAGTTTACACACTGGAGTAAACAACATACCAGTCAATAATACAGTGAAAAATAAGTCTATATACAATGTGAGCAAGGAGGGTGAGAATAAAGGAGGTGAAGGCAAAAAAATATATAAAATATATATATAACATACAATAAAAATATAAAAAAGGCCATGGTGGCGAAGTATAAACAATATAGCAAGTAAAAAACACTGGAAATGGTTGGTTTTTGCGCGGGAAGAAAGTGTAAGTAGAGTAGAAATAATGGGGTGCAAAGGAGCGAAAATAATAAATAAATACAGTAGGTAAAAGAGGTAGTATGTTTGGGGCTAAATTATAGATGCGGCTATGTAAGGGCAGTTAATCTATGAGCTGCTCTGACAGCTGGTGCTTAAAGCTAGTGAGGGACGATAAGTGTTTCGCAGTTTCAGAGATTTTTGTAGTTCGTTCCAGTCATTGGCAGCAGAGAACTGGAAGGAGGGCGGTTAGAAGAGATTTGGTTTTGGGGGTGACCGGA
>NC_036859.1:8876102-8897973 GCF_002910315.2 Salvelinus sp. IW2-2015 | reverse complement strand
AGAGCTTAAAATACAAGAGTAGCAAGTAAAAGAAACACACTGGAATGAGTTGGTTTGCAGTGGAGAAAGTGTAAAGTAGAGATAGAAATAATGGGTGCAAAGGGAGCAAGAATAAAATAAAAATACAGTAGGTAAAGAGTAGTTGTTTGGGCTAAATTATAGATGGGCTATGTACAGGTGCAGTAATCTATGAGCTGCTCTGACAGCTGGTGCTTAACAGCTAGTGAGGGGAGATAAGTGTTTCCAGTATTCAGAGATTTGTAGTTCGTTCCAGTCATTGGCAGCAGAGAACTGGAAGAGAGGCGGCCAAAGGAAGAATTGGTTTTGGGGTGACCAGAGAGATATACCTAGCGTGAGCGCGTGCTACAGGTAGGCTGCAGTGGACCAGCGAGCTGAGATAAGAGGGGGACTTACCTAGCAGGTCTTGTTAGATGGACCTGGAGCCAGTGGTTTGGCGACGGAGTATGAAGCGAGGCCAGCCAACGAGAGATGTATAGGTCGCAGTGGGTGGGTAGTTAGATATATGGTATATAGTACATTGTTACCGCACTTGCGTCAGTAGAAGATGCCTGGTTGTTTCATTTTAAAAAAAGTGCTTTCCTCACCAATCTTTGAAAGCATGGCCCCATTCAAAAAAATTGAACCCAGGAACAGACATATAGCTGTGGTTCAACTCCAGACCTGACTGAACGCTTAGACCAGCACAAAAACATCCTGTGGCGTTCTGCGATTAGCAGATCGAATAGCCACCGCCGTATTGGCAACTTGTTCAAGTTAGATCATCATTAATAACCAGGCAGTTAGGAAGCAAGGCTAGCTTTTTTCAACAGAAATGTACATCCTGCAGCCACAAACTCCAAACAGTTCTGCGGACACTGTAAAGTCTATGGAGAAATAAGAGCACCTCCCTCCCAGCTGCCCACTGCACTGAGGCTAGGAAAACATTGTCACCACCGATAAATCCACGACAATTGAGAATTTCAATAAGCATTTTTCTACGGCTAGCCTGCTTTCACCTGGCTAACTGCCCTGGTAACAGACCCTGCACTGCCACAGCAACTTGCCCAAAGCGCCCCCCGATTTCTCCTCACCCAATCCAGATAGCTGATGCTCTGAAAGAGCCTGCAAAATCTGGACCCCTACAAACAGCTGGGCTAGAAATCTGGACCATCTCTTTTCTAAAATTATCCGCCACAATCTGTTGCAACCCCTATTACTAGCCTGTTTCAACCTCTCTTTATCGTGAACGTCTGAGATCCCCAAAGATTGGAAACGCCGGCGGTCATCCCCCCTCTTCAAGGGGAGACAGCTCTAGACCCAGAACTGACGTACAGACCTATATCTATCCTACCCTGCCTTTCTAAGGTCTTCGAAAGCCAAGTTAACAAACAGATCACCGACCATTTCGAATCCCACCGTACCTTCTCCACTATGCAATCTGGTTTCCGAGCTGGTCATGGGTGCACCTCAGCCACGCTCAAGTTCCAWAACGATATCATAACCTCCATCGATAAGAGACAATACTGTGCAGCTGTATACATAGACCTGGCCAAYGCTTTCGACTCTGTCAATCACCACATTCTTATCGGTAGACTCAACAGCCTTGGTTTCTCAAATGACTGCCTAGCCTGGATCATCAACTACTTTGCAGACAGAGTTCAGTGTGCCAAATCGGCGGGCCTGTTGTCCACACCTCTGGCAGTCTATGGGGGTGCCATAAGGTTCAATTCTCGGGCCAACTCTTTTCTCTGTATGTCGCTCTTGCTGCTGGTGATTCTCTGATCCACCTCTACGCAGACGATACCATTCTGTATACMTCTGGCSCTTCTTTGGACACTGTGTTAACTAACCTCCAGACGAGCTTCAACGCCATACAACTCTCCTTCCATGGCTTCCAACTGCTCTTAAATGCAAGTAAAACTAAATGCATGCTCTTCAACTGATCGCTACCAGCACCCGCCCGCCCGTCCAGCATCACTACTCTGGATAGTTCTGACTTAAATATTTGTAGATGTCCACATATTCTAGGTGTCTGGTTAGAATGTAAACTCTCCTTCCAAACTCACATTAAGCATCTCCAATCCAAAATTAAATCTAGAATCAGCTTCTTATTTCGCAAAAAAGCATCCTTCACTCATGCTGCCAAACCCTCATACCCTCATACCCACCCTCATAATACTGACTATCCTACCGATCCATGACTTCGGCGATGTCATTTACAAAATAGCCTCCAACACTCTACTCAGCAAATTGGATGCAGTCTATCACAGTGCCATCCGTTTTGTAACCAAAGCCCCATATACTACCCACCATTGCGACCTGTATGCTCTCGTTGGATGACCTTCGCTTCAAATTCGTTGCCAAACCCACTGGCCCATCCAACTACCTCAGCCCCATACTGTTATTTATTTTTGCTCCTTTGCACCCCAGTCTATAAGTCTTTAAGCACCAGCTGTCAGAGCAGCTCACAGATCACTGCACCTGTACATAGCCCATCTGTAAATAGCCCATCCAACTACCTCATCCCCATACTGTTATTTATTTTTGCTCCTTTGCACCCCAGTATCTCGACTTGCACATTTATCACTCCAGTGTTTAATGCTAAATTCTAATTATTTAGCCACTATGGCCTATTTATTTCCTTACCTCACCTCATTTGCACACACTGTATATAGACTTTTTTCTATTGTGTTATTGACTGTATGTTTGTTAATTAKATTTTTTTGATTTTTTGATTTCACCTTTATTTAACCAGGTAGGCTAGTTGAGAACAAGTTCTCATTTACAACTGCGACCTGGCCAAGATAAAGCAAAGCAGTTCGACACATACAACAGAGTTACACATGGAATAAACAAACATACAATCAATAATACAGTAATAAAATCTATATACAGCATGTGCAAATGAGGTAGGATAAGAGTGATAAGGCAATAAATAGGCCATGGTGGTGAAGTAATTACAATATAGCAATTAAACACTGGAATGGTAGAATGTGCAGAAGATGAATGTGCAAGTAGAGATACTGGGGTGCAAAAGAGCAAGATAAAGAAATAAATACAGTATGGGGATGAGGTAGATTGGATGGGCTCTTTACAGATGAGATATTTACAGGTGCAGTGATCTGTGAGCTGCTCTGACAGCTGGTGCTTAAAGCTAGTGAGGGAGGTAAGAGTCTCCAGCTTTAGTGATTTTTGCAGTTCGTTCCAGTCATTGGCAGCAGAGAACTGGAAGGAGAGGTGGCCGAAGGAAGAATTGGCTTTGGGGGTGACCAGTGATATACCTMCTGGAGCGCGTGCTACGGATGGGTGCTGCTATGGTGACCAGTGAGCTGAGATAAGGCGGYGCTTTACGTAGCAGAGACTTGTAGATGACCTGGAGCCAGTGTGTTTGGCGACGAGTATGAAGCGAGGGCTAGCCAACGAGAGCGTACAGGTCGCAGTGGTGGGTAGTATATGGGGCTTTGGTGACAAAACTGATGGCACTGTGGGAGACTGCATCCAATTTGTTGAGTAGAGTGTTGGAAGCCATGTGTAACTCTGTGTTGGTGTTTGTGTCACACTGCTTTGCTTTATCTTGGCCAGGTCACAGTTGTAAATGAGAACCTGTTCTCAACTAGCCTACCCGGTTAAATAAAGGTGAAAAAAAAAAAATGTTTTATGGGGTTATGGCTCCCTCTAATGTTCCATGTACATTCACGCAGTCTGTTACCTGCCATTGCACTTTGACCAACCAATATCCAGACAGAATCCTACTGTAAAGATGGGATGGTACCTTTTCCCATGTGTTGAACTCTCCTCAATATCACCGAGCATAAACAAACGATATGAACCCTGAACCRGAACTATACTAAACCCGAAAATMAAACATGTAAAGATCCAGAAGGGGGTTTTCCCACTAGCTAARATGCAGGGGATTTCAACTCTCCAATGTAGACTCTTCAGCCCGCATAGCCACTCTATAGCCTCATCCTTTATATATATGGAAATGAAAATCAATAAAAGAAGATTGAGGCTCTTCCACCTAAAAGCAAGCCTGGGCACCAACATAGATTCACACAAGATCTCAGTCTGAGCTAGGGTTGCCAACTTTCTCACTACCAAATAAGGAACAAAGGGCGGCGTGCCAGTGCACAGTGACACGGCGGTGTGGGTATGGTGTAATGGGAATGYATATACAGTGTATATATAGTCTTTTTCAATTGGAAAGGCAAAAGTTATTATGAGTTATATGAGCTGGGTAATTAGCTTTCAGAATGCGATTGTTGTCACTGCTCAATAACTGGTAAACGGAGTGGTGTTTTCCAAAGTTGACATTGGCATTATCTGCTGCATGCTGTGATGTGTCTAATATCCAGTTCATGCTTTTCCAGACAGTTCATCAGAGCTTGATGTATGCCATTTGCAGTTTCATCACTGTCTTCATAAAAGTCAAGTAACTTGCACTGAACTCCATCAGACACAGAGAAATATCTGACGCACACTGGAATATATTTCCCTTGTTTGAGGCATCACTGGCAACTGAGAAATACACGGGCTCACCTTCCGTAGGAGGCAGATAATCATTTTCCGCAGTAGACGTCACGAAGAATGCGCCGATATTGCTAGCACCTTTAGCTAGCGTGGCCTCCTTGTGCATTTCTGTGGATGCATGCCGAGTTAGGTCACTCTCCCCTCCATGGCCAATTGAGAATTCCTGACGGCATAAAGTACAGAAACCTTTCGCCGAGTCACCACTGACAGCCTTAACCCACGTCTTTTTTTGCTTCCCATTGTTTGTTGTAGTTGCAGTCTTTTCTTTTTTGCAGGTTTATCCATATTTCCTTGATATGTCAAACCGACCGAACAACAACAGAAATTAGTTTGCCGGAATTGGCGCGTTTACGCTATACTGTGATTGGATGGATATACGGGACAAGGGAGCTCAGGTATGGGACAAACCAATTTWGCCCAATATGCGGGACATCCTGGCTAATACGGGACAGTTGGCAACACTAGTCTGAGCTATAGTGGCAGTTACTTAGGCAAGAAAAATGATAAAACATACGAATATTACTGAACAAGGAGCACTTGAACTCACATCACTGCTTCATGATCAGATTCAAATAAAAAAAGTTGTCCAATGCTGCGGAGGTGCAGCTTAAAGTTATTTACCCGAGAGAGTCAATAAAAACACAGCAGCCTCTTCAGGTGTGTAGAGTTTTTTTTTGACCATAATCTTTGAATCGTTGACCATAATCTTCAATGTGGCTGAGTACATCAGTGCGTAGTCCATATTCATTATCTTGAGTCGAGCCTTCACCTCATCAAACGCCATGCGTCTCCGTACAACCGCTGTGGAATAATCATTGAAGAATGAGACCCTTGGACCTTGACAACCATCAGCACCGATGCGTCMGGCCACATCCATGACGCACTGCTTGTGGGTGAAGTTGTGGAACTTTATAACCTCTGGCCTTGGGCGCTGGTTGAGACCGGGTATCGGTTCTTGAGAGCGATGGGCTCTGTCCAGCTTCACACGACCAGCCTTAGWAGCCATGGATCCATTCCTCGAAAATGTATACTGAATAAAATGAAGTGTATAAACTCTAGCTACTGTTCTRTAGCTACTTGATAAAGGACATTTCTACTACAAACAGACACACCAGCATAAGCAAGAGCATAGGATATCGCTCGTGCGATTTAATTTATAATTAACATGATGACCTTATCAAGACAGTACTTGCTCTGTATCTGTGGCAAAGTAAAGCTTTATTATTTCACTTTTCTTTTGAAGGTTTATAGTTTCCCTGGTGGTCTAGTGGTTAGGATTCGGCGCTCTCACCGCCGCGGCCCGGGTTCGATTCCCGGTCAGGGAACAGCATTTTTGACCCCCTCAACTGAAAATACAGTTTTTAAGTGTTTGTGATTATTTTAAAAAGTCATAGGTTTATTCCCCACTCAACAATTTCTGTTTTCAAGGCTGTTTCATCGTGTTTCAGCTTGTTAACTGTGAATGACAATGAACAACTTTGATGGCCATGTTAACTGTTTTTCTTCATGTTAACAAAGTCGGTAGAGCAAAGGTGCAGACGCTCGGGGGTACTACYGGGCTGCTTTGGACTATTGAAGACTTTCCGGTGCCCTGTTGAAAATGTCAGAAACATTAATTTGCTTGACCATGCTGTAGGAGGTTTGTTACATGAAAAGTGCTTTGTGGACTTCACCAGACAGATGTTGCGTTGAATTTATTCTGACACTGTGACTTTTTACTGTCTCGGCCGTAGGCGTATATATCACYGTGGCTAGGCATATGAGCTAACAGGTTATAGAGCAAACGCAATAATCACAATGGATTGGTTTCCCCAGTGATTTTACCCTCACACCGCTACTGCAGAGTGTTTTGCTCACCGTGTGCTCCCCTCTTCCCTCGTAAAAGCCAAGTGTGAGTACTTTAAGTTAGTATTGCTGCCCATTCGCACAAASTTGTACTTTGTGTAATATATGTAATGTCACTTGTTGGCATAAAAGTGTTGTTTCCCTGGTGGTCTAGTGGTTAGGATTCGGCGCTCTCACCGCCGCGGCCCGGGTTCGATTCCCGGTCAGGGAATTACACTTTTGCGTACTCAATCGAAAGTACCGTTTTTGACTGCTTGGAGSTATTCAAAATCTCATAGTGGGCTTATGGGCTTATTCCCCACTGAACAACTTCTGGTTCCAAGGATTTTGCATAGTTTTTTTTACAGTTACCATAATGAAAAACAATGAAAAACTTTGATGGTCACCATGGACCTGCCGTTCATTAATTGTTTATGGTTCATTGAACAAGCATGGGAAACAGTGTTTAAATCCTTTACAATGAAGATCTGTGAAGTTATTTGGATTTTTACTAATTATCTTTGAAAGACAGGGTTCTGAAAAAGGGACGTTTCTTTTTTTGCTGAGTTTATATGGCACAGCTGTCAATTTTTTGGTCCTTAAATGAAACTGGTATATATTTTATTCATCACAATTTTATTTAACCAATTTTCGTCTTTAATGTAGGGCTGACAAACAAGTTCCTTACTTTTCCCCCCTTCCATTTTTGTGGTAATGCTGCAATTAGTTGGTTGTAATTTTGGGTCGAGCAGACATTTCCATATATTTGTGTTAGCTGCATGTGTGACATAACTCCACCAGTCCTATTTATGATATAATTTACAAAGACTATACGTGTTTTTTTTAAACGTTATCGATTTATTTTTTTATCAATGAGTATATTTGAGTTTAACCACAATATTTGTTCTATTATTTGTTGTGTCTTTCCTGGATTAAACTGAAATTGTAACAAACTTTCTATGGCTTGTTTAAAAAATAACAATGTTTTGGAGATTATTTCGTTTTCAAATAACCAAAAGTGCGCGTTTGTAATCTGAATAAAGGGAAAAAGGCCATTCTTGAACATGGGGTGAGACATACTTACTAATTTGCTAGAGAACCAGTTCGGATAAAAGTACAACTCTGGTATGACTGATGCCTTTAGTGAGAGGTCTGCTTTAATATTTAATAATTTCTGCCCCCCGAATTCATAGTCTTTATATAAATAAATCCTTTTAATTTTGTCTGGCTTGCCATTCCAAATAAAATTGAATATTTTTTGCTCAAATAATTTAAAAAAAAACAGGTCGCTAGGTGTAGGCAAAACCATAAGCAAATAGTTAAACTGTGATATGACTACAGAGTTAATCGGGGTTATTTTATTTTTGCTATTTTTGCCAACTTTCTATTCAAATGTATTGGAGTCTAGAGTGTAGAGATAATTTCTTTCTTTCGGGATATGTATACCGAGTATGTTCACATCCTGTCAGACCATTTTATTGGTACACTACATGGTAATGTAATTATTATTTATTTTTTTGTGATCCAATACATAATATAGTATCATAAATGTATCATATATTGGTTTTAATCCAGAGAGGTTAGAAAAAGTAGATCCTCAATGAGGCTGTGGAGGGATTCTAATTGTGGATTTAATTAAAAGAAATCATGAATCATCAGCGTACAATGACACCTTTGTTTTTAAGCCCTAGATTTGTAATCCCTTAATATTATTGTTGGATTTYATTTTAACAGCTAACATTTCAATGGCAATAATAAATAGATATGCCGATWGTGGACAACCTTGTTTTACTCCTCTTGACAGTTTAAAACTTTCTGAGATGTAGCCATTATTTACTATTTTACACCTAGGGTTACTATACATAACTTTAACCCATTTTATAAGAAATTCTCCAAAATTGAAATATTCAAGGCATTTATATATAAACTCCAGTCGTACTTTATCAAAGGCCTTTTCAAAGTTGGCTATGAATACCAGGCCTGGTTTCCCAGATATTTCATAGTGTTCTATTGTTTCCAGTACTTGTTTTATATGATCTCCAWTGTATTGTCCATATAAAAAAAACCTGTCTGATTAGGATGAATAATATCTGACAAAACATTTTTAATTCTATGTGCTAAGCATTTAGCTAGAATTTCTACATCACGACACGGAAGTGTAATGGACTGGATCTTTATATTTACCACTTGGATCCTGTTTCAGTAAAAAAACGTATTATAATCTCCCAGTAAAAAAACGTATTATAATCTCCCACCATAATAAAAGAGTCTTGTGTTGCTTGAAGGGTTGATCAATTATTTTATATATTTTCAAAGAAGCGTGGATCATCATTATTTGGACTGTATAGGTTAATAAGCCATATCTGTTTATGGCCAATAACATATTTAAAATCATCCATCTACCTTGAGGATCTGTTTGGACAATTTGCACATTTGGATCAAAATTACAGTTAATTAATATCATCACCTTTTTTGAATTTCTTTGCCCATGGGAGAAAWWTWTTTCSCCCCCCCCCCCCCCCCCCCAGTCCTTTTTCAACTAAATGTTTTCAAAAATTGTTGAATGAGTTTCCTGTAAACAATATTTATTATATTCCTTCTATTTTAGCCAGTTAAATACTGACCGCCTTTTCTAATTATCTGCTAAGCCATTACAATTACAACTGGCTTTACTTATTTCACCATTTATTATAACTGGCTATACTTATTTCACCGCTGGTGATTTGCATTAAAAGTTGGGAAAAGTTKATATTTTTTCACCACCTCCCACGCCGTCCAAAGGTGAATGGGAAGCGGGTACCATCTACTAGTGAACACGGGGCATGAGGAACTCCCTACACCTTCAGGAACTTCTTCTTTCTATTGGATACCACCAGTAAGTACCTGATTTTCTCTCATGGATCTAGTCTGTCAAGTAAGGCTTCTCTCAGAAAGATTTTATCATTTTTAAGTTCATTAACATCGGTTTCAATCTTATTGACTGTCACTTTTAGCTTGTGTATATCTTTCTCCAATGTAGCAGCTTTTTCGTCACTCATCTCGATGCTTGCCTTCAACTCCTTTAACTAACTGACTAATTCAAGTATGCCCAGTTTGTCATTTATTGATTTTTAACAGATCGGTTTCCACCCTTACCATTCCCGGTGGTGAAAATATTAAGTCGTCTGTATCTGTCGAAGAGTCTTGTTTTCTTTTCGGGATTGGTTCCCCTGTTTTACTATCCGTCATGTTTGGTTGTTGCTTGTTTTCGTAATATTTGTCGATACTTTTCTCTAGCCTTATTTGTTTTGTGATCTTATCCAGATTGAAGGTTATAACCCACCCGTTTGTGAAGTGCCTAATATTTTGTCTAATTTACCGATATGGAATATAACGGGTTTTTTTTATCTCGAGGTGATCTACCGTGTTCAGTCCGCCATCTTTTCAGAATTCCCTGTGTCGTTTTATTGTCTCCGTGATATTTAGGCATAAAGCCGAGACAATAAAACGACACAGGGAATTATGAAGATATGGCGGAACTAGCGGGTTATAGAGCAATTATCACAAAATAGGTTGTAATATGGTCCCGTGTGGCTCAGTTGGTAGAGCATGGCGCTTGCAACGCCAGGGTTGTGGGTTCATTCCCCACGGGGGGACCAGGATGAATATGTATGAACTTTCCAATTTGTAAGTCACTCTGGATAAGAGCGTCTGCTAAATGACGTAAATGTACTAAGCCTAATACCTTAGGCCTTGCTGTAGGCCTGTTGAATTAAAAAACAAGCATTGTTCATAACCAAATCAAAGTTGATTGGTCGTGTACACAGATTTTGATGTTCTTGCAGGTGCAGTGAAGTGCTTGTGTTTCTACCTCCAACAGTGCTTCAATAATACCTAGAGAACAATACGCACATCATCCAACATTTGAGATCTGACTGAATTTCTATAACGTCCTTTTGTACCCTTCTTCCTCCATTTTTGAAGTAACCACTGACGTGACGTAGTTGGATAGGTGAAAGCAAAAGGCTACATAGGCTACAGTATGGATCTTGGTGAAAAAATAGCTTTCATGGGTCCTGTCACAGAGCAGTTAGTAGGCTCGGCCTACTTCCAGCAGAGGTGCGTGGGTAAAATCACTGGGGAAGCCAATCCAGGYAAAAAATGAAACCTGTGTGTTGTGATAATTGTAATTTGCTCTATAACCTGTTAGTTCATATGCATAGTTCATAGGGTTTAAACACTGTTTCCCATGCTTGTTCAATGAACCATAAACAATTTATGATCATGCACCTGTGGAACTGTCGTTAAGACACTAACAGCTTACAAACAGTAGGCAATTAAGGTCACAGTTATGAAAACMTAGGACACTAAAGAGGCCTTTCTACTGACTCTGAAAAACACCAAAATAAATATGCCCAGGGTCCTTGATCATCTGRGTGAACGTGCCTTAGGCATGCTGCAAGGAGGCATGAGGACTGCAGATGTGGCCAGGGCAATAAATTGCAATGTCCGTACTGTGAGACGCCTAAGACAGAGCTACAGGGATGTCTCTTATACACATCTAGATGTGTATAAGAGACAGGGCAACACCTGCACAGGATCGGTACATCCGAACATCACACCTGCGGGACAGGTACAGGATGGCAACAGAAACTGCCCGAGTTACACCAGGAACGTACAATCCCTCCATCAGTGCTCAGACTGTCTGCAGTAGGCTGAGAGAGGCTGGACTGAGGGCTTGTAGGCCTGTTGTAAGGCAGGTCCTCACCAGACATCACCGGCAACAACATTGCCTATGGGCACAAACCCACCGTCGCTGCACCAGACAGGACTGGCAAAAAGTGCTCTTCACTGACGAGTCGTGATTTTGTCTCACCAGGGGTGATGGTCGGATTCGCATTTATCGTTGAAGGAATGAGCGTTACACTGAGGGCTGTACTCTGGAGCAGGATCGATTTGAAGGTGGAGGGTCCGTCATGGTCTGGGGCGGTGTGTCACAGCATCATCGGATTGAGCTTGTTGTCATTGCAGGCAATCTCAACGCTGTGCGTTACAAGGAAGACATCCTCCTCCCTTATGTGGTACCCTTCCTGCAGGCTCATCCTGACATGACCCTTCAGCATGACAATGCCACCAGCCATACTGCTCGTTCTGTGCATGATTTCCTGCAAGACAAGAATGTCAGTGTTCTGCCATGGCCTGCGAAGAGCCCAGATCTCAATCCCATTGAGCACGTCTGGGACCTGTTGGATCGGAGGGTGAGGGCTAGGGCCATTCCCCCCCCAGAAATATCCTGGAACTTGCAGGTGCCATGGTGAAAGAGGGAGGTAACATCTCACAGCAAGAACTGGCAAACCTGGTGCAGTCCATGAGGAGGAGATGCACTGCAGTACTTAATGCAGCTGGTGGCCACACCAGATACTGACTGTTACTTTTGATTTTGACCCCCCCTTTGTTCAGGGACACATTATTCATATGTCTGTGGAACTTGTTCAGTTTATGTCTCAGATGTTGAATCTTGTTATGTTCATACAAATATGTTAAGTTTGCTGAAAATACATTTTGTTTTGAATATACTTAAGTATCAAAAGTATAAATAATTTCAAATTCCTTATATTAAGCAAACCAGACGCACAATATTCTAGTTTTTTAAATTTACGGATAGCCAGGGGCACACTCTAACACATCATTTACAAACAAAGCATTTGTGTTTAGTGAGTCCACCAGATCAGATGCAGTAGGGATGACCAGGGATTTTCACTTTAAATGTGTGAATTAGACCATTTTCCTGTCCTGATAAGCATTCAAAATGAAACGAGTACTTTTTTATGTAGTAGAAAGCACAATATTTTCTTTAGGAATGTAGTGAAGTAAAAGTTGTCAAAAATATAAATAGTAAAGTACAGATGCCACAAAAAACTACTGACGTTGTACTTCAAAGTATTTCTACATAATACCCCACTGGTTGTAGTTTCCTGTCTATCAACCTTCCAGTAATGAGTAATGTCACATTTCCCTCCAGAGGCAGTCAGTGTGTGTGTGCCAACAATCTTTCTGCTGACACTAGACGGCATCAAGACCAGACCAAGGAAGATACTCAGTGAAACACAACGGTATTTTACTTTTATCTTGATATGAGACCATCATTCTAACCTCTCTACTTTATTAACACMTAAGCCTAACATGTCTTGTGCTGTTTTGAACTTTTGATATGTCAAATGTTAAGGGGACAATTTAGTGTTTTGTGTTTCTCAACTGTCTAAAACCCTTGTGTGTATGTCATCAAGTTTCCCTTAGATGCTGATCCAAGGTCAGTCTGGTTTGTACTGGATAGGGGAAGGATTTCATGTAGTTAAGCTGGTCTTCAAAATCGAATTATATTTGTTACATGTACCGAATACAACAGTCATTCCTTACAATGAAATGCAGTTTTAAGAAAGAAAATAATMAAAGAGCAGCAGTAAATAACAACAGCGGGGCTATATACAGGGGGCACCGGTGTCTTAGATCTATACCTCAGAGAAGCCTCTACCAGAAGCTATAAAGCCCATGGAATGACATGATTAAAGAACGACTCCAGGCAACACTCTTAAACCTGGTAGAAATAAGTAAAACATGTGTGGCCCTCTAAATTTTGAAGTTCTGATGTGCCTTGAGTTTTTATTTGATTTTATTAGGATCCCCATTAGCTGTTGCAAAAGAAGCAGCTACTCTTCCTGGGGTCCACACAAAACATGAAACATAATACAGAATGACATAATACAGAACATCAATAGACAAGAACTGCTCAAGGACTGAATTACATAACATTTTTTAAAGGCACACGTAGCCTAGATATCAGTGCATACACACAAACTATCTAGGTCAAATGGGGGAGAGGCGTTGTGCTGCGAGCTGTTGCTTTATCTGTTTTTTGAAACCAGGTTTGCTGTTTATTTGAGCAATATGAGATGGATAGATGGAAGGAAGTTCCATGCAATAAGGGCTCTATATAATACTGTATGCTTTCTTGAATTTGTTCTGGATTTGGGAACTGTGAAAAGACCCCTGGTGGGATAAGTGTGTCAGAGCTGTGTGTAAGTTGACTATGCAAACAATTTGGGGTTTTCAACACATTGACTGCATCACTTATTTTTTATAAGAAACAGTCTCAACTCTTAGCCAAGAGAGACTGGCATGCGTAGTATTTATATCAGCCCTCTGATTACAATTAAGAGCAAAACATGCCGCTCTGTTCTGGTCCAGCTGCAGCTTAACTAGATCTTTCCTTGCAGCAAAGGACCACACGACTGGACAATAATCAAGATTAGACAAAACTAAAGCCTGCAGATCTTGCTTTTTGGAGTGTGGTGTCAAAAAAGCAGAGCATCTCTTTATTACGGTCAGACCCCTCCCCATCTTTATGACCATTGAATCTATATGTTTTGACCATGACAGTTTACAATCTAAGGTAACGCCAAGTCATTTAGTCTCAACTTGTTCAACAGCCACACCATTCATTACCAGATTTAGCTGAGGTCTTGAACTTAAGGAATCATTTGTACCAAATACAATTTTTTTAAATACATTTTTTATTTCACCATTATTTAACCAGGTAGGCCAGTTGAGAACAAGTTCTCATTTACAACTGCGACCTGGCCAAGATAAAGCAAATCCGTGCGACAAAAAAAACAACACAGAGTTACACATAAACAAACATGCAGTCAATAACAGAAAAGGAAAATAGAAAAATCTGTGTGCAAATGTAGAAGAGTAGGGAGGCAGGCAATACATAGGCCCTAGAGGCGAAAATAATTACAATTTAGCATTAATACTGGAGTGATAGAATGTGCAATTGATGATGTGCAAGTAGAGATACTGGGGTGCAAAAGAGCAAGAAGGTAAATAATAATATGGGGATGAGGTAGTCGGGTGTGCTATTTACACATTGGCTGTGTACAGGTACAGTGATCGGTAAGCTCCTCAGACAGCTGATGCTTAAAGTTAGAGAGGGAGATATAAGACTACAGCTTCAGAGATTTTTGCAATTTGTTCCAGTCATTGGCAGCAAAGAACTGGAAGGAAAGGCGGCCAAGGGAAGTGTTGGCTTTGGAGATGACCAGTGCAATATACCTGCTGGAGCGCGTGCAACGGGTGGGTGTTGCTATGGTGACCAGTGAGCTGAGATAAGGCGGGGCTTTACCTAGCAAAGACTTAGATGACCTGGAGCCAGTGGGTTTGGCGACAGATATGTAGTGAGGGCCAGCCAACGAGAGCATACAGGTCGCAGTGGTGGGTATTATATGGGGCTTTGGTGATAAAACGGATGGCACTGTGATAGACTACATCCAGTTTGCTGAGTAGATTGTTGGGGGCTATTTTGTAAATGACATCGCCGAAGTCCAGGATTGGTAGGAAAGTCAGTTTTACGAGGGTATGTTTGGTGGCATGAGTGAAGGAGGCTTTGTTGCGAAATAGGAAACCGATTCTAGATTTKATTTTGGATTGGAGATGCTTAGTGTGAGTCTGGAAGGAGAGTTTACAGTCTAACCAGACACCTAGGTATTTGTAGTTGTCCACATATTCTAGGTCAGAACCGTCCAGAGTAGTGATGCTAGTCAAGTGGGAGGSTGCGGGCAGCAATCGGTTGATGAGCATGCATTTAGTTTTACTTGCATTTAAAAGCAGTTGGAGGCCACGGAATGAGTGTTGTATGGCGTTGAAGCTCGTTTGGAGGTTTGTTAGCACAATGTCCAAAGAAGGGCCAGATGTATACAGAATGGTGTCGTCTGCGTAGAGGTGGATCAGAGAATCACCAGCAGCTAGAGCGACATCATTGATATATACAGAGAAATGAGTCGTCCCGAGAATTGAACCCTGTGGCCCCCCCATAGAGACTGCCAGAGGTCCAGACAACAGGCCCCCCCTGATTTGACACACTGAACTCTGAGAAGTAGTTGGTGAGCCAGGCGAGGCAGTCATTTGAGAAGCCAAGGCTATTGAGTCTGCCGATAAGGATGCGGTGATTGACAGAGTTGAAAGCCTTGGCCAGGTCGATCAAGACTGCTGCACAGTACTGTCTTTTATCGATGGCGGTTATGATATCGTTTAGGACCTTGAGCGTGGCTGAGGTGCACCCATGACCAGCTCGGAAAAACCAGATTGCATATGGGAGAAGGTACGATGGGATTCTAAATGGTCGGTTATCTGTTTGTTAAATTGGCTTTCGAAGATTTAGAAAGGCAGGGCAGGATGGATATAGGTCTATAACAGTTTGGGTCTAGAGTGTCTCCCCCTTTGAAGAGAGGGATGACCGCGGCAGCTTTCCAATCTTTGGGATCTCAGACCTTACAAAAGAGAGGTTGACATCTAGTGGAAGCCGTAGGAGTTAAAACCCATCCACAAGTCTCTGTATTTTGAATAAGCCCTTGGTTGAAAATATGGCACCCTAGAAGAAAAATACAAACAGGAAGTGGAACTTCTCAGGTTTTTGCCTGCCATATGAGTTCTGTTAATAATATGCATATATTAGCAACTGAGACTGAGGAGCTGGCCTTTACAATGGCACCTTTCATCCAAGCTACTCAATACTGCCCCTTCAGCCATAAGAAGATATAGGTCTATACAGTTTGGGTCTAGAGTTTCTCCCCCTTTGAAGAGAGGGATGAACACGGCAGCTTTTCCAATCTTTGGGGATTCTCGACCTTACAAAAGAGAGGTTGAATAGTAATAGGGGTTGCAACAATTTCGTCTGATCATTTACAAAGAGAGGGTCCAGATTGAACATCAGCTGGATTTGGATGAAGGAGAAGCGGGGCGGAGGGGGGGGGGGGGGTGCTGTTACTTAAGTTACTTAAGGGGGTGCTGAGATGTTGGCCAGGGTAGGGGTAGCCAGGTGGAAAGCATGGCCAGCTGTGGAAAAATGCTTATTGAAATTATCGATGATCGTATATTTATCGGTGGTGACAGTGTTTCCTATCCTCAGTGCAGTCGGCAGCTGGGAGCTGGGAGGAGGTGCTCTTATTCTCCACCGACTTTACAGTGACCCAAAAGTTWTTGTAATTAGTGCTACAGCAAGCAAATTTATGATTGAAAAAGCTATCCTTAGCTTTCCTAACTGACTGAGTATATTGGTTCCTGACTTCCCTGAAAAGTTGCGTATCGCGGGGGCTATTTGATGCTAATGCAGAACGCCACAGGGTGTTTTGTGTTGGTCAAGGGCAGTCAAGTCTGGGGTGAACCAGGGCTATATCTGTTCTTAGTTATACATTTTTTGAATGGGACATACTTATTTAAGATGGAGAGGAAAGCACTTTTGAAGCACAACCAGGCATCCTCTACTGATGGGATGAGGTTAATATCCTTCCAGGATACCCGGGCCAGGTCGATTAGAAAGGCCTGCTCAGGGATCACGTGACCCCTGAACGAGATGGCCGCATGAACTAGGAGCTCCGCACAAGTAGTTTCCAATTCCTAATCTTACCTCCACTTCAAGTTTAAACTCATTTAGCTTTAGTCAAAAAGTCATGGCGGCTACAAAAGGCGACACTACAGGTGACATTTTCACCCGGACTCGAGCATTAGCGACGGAAAAAGCCTCCAAGAAGCAGCTAGCTTCAGAAAAAGCTAGCGCCATTAGCCAGGAGCAAGAGGACCCGTTCCCCCCCGAGGCCCAACGAATGCCAACCTCGCACTCTGTCGACGGCATCCTTTCTGAGCTGAGATCCCAACGTACAGAACTCAACATTAAATTAGATGCCATTAACTCTCAGCTTAGTGCGATAGGGGGCAAGGTGACAATTCTAGAAAATGCTTTGCCTGACATCAACAACAAGATGTCCGGGGTCTTGCCCTTTCCCCGCTTCCTTCCAATTGTACTACTGTCTGCCAAATCCACACATGCTAAATGGATCACAAACAGACAGAGTCAATGTGATTCAGATAGAAGCCCAATCCTGTGGTTCATTGCCACTAAGCTCAATTATATTCATTAATAACTTTAGTGAAGTGGGCAACATAGCCAAAACCTTGTGATTTACAGACCCCTACTAGCATGGAAGGACTGTAAGAAATACCTGGGCATTTCCTCCCAATATGTTCTCACTCGCCTATAGTAGGCAACCCAGACTTGCCAAAAGCCCTGAGGGACGCCAACTTAATCTTTGGCATACTCTAGAATCCAGGACTTTTCAGACCTATTTCATCAGAAGACACTCAACTGAAATCCTTTCGGGGGCTCTGCAGTGAATTCAATAGTGCAAGATCCCTATTTTAAAAATATCTTTCAAATATTGACATGTTCATTTCCTCATTTTCTTCCAAGAGGAGTTTAGAACTCAGTTGAATGAAGTTGAAACCCTTCTTGTCACACAGCACAATTCATTAAAGGCAAATAATCTTATATCTATAGACTCCTTTCTGAGAAAGGAGGCTCCTCCTTTACTCTTTGAAAAATAATCTGGGAAAGGACTGGTTGGAGTGCTACATCAGTGATGATATTATGGGCGGAGGTTTGCGACGGGTATATCATGCCTCTACTAATGTAAAATGAAAGAATCTAATTACACAATTTTTGTACATTTTATACACTCCTTGGAGACTCCATAGAATGAAAACAGACATTTCTCCTAACTGAAAAGATGTACCTCTGAAAGCTGGAACCTTTATGCATGTATTTTGGAGCTGTAAGAGAGATTGACAGATTCTGGCAATCTATACATACTGCTGCACAGAAAATACTAGATGTACAGTTTGATATGACCCCGTGTATCTATCTTCTTAATGCCCAGCAGGACTTTGTTCTTGATCCTGACAGAGAAAAACTTTGCTTATGACCATCACATACTTTGCTAAGAAATGTATTCTTTCTAATTGTGGCCTCTAATACTCTCCTACATTTAAAATGTGGATTGACCAGATTGTTGACTTTTCTCCCTCTTGAAAAGCTCACGTATGACCTCCGCAAGAGACAGCCCAAGTTTGATAGACTCTGGTCTCCACTACTCACCTATATTTCAAATTGGACAGAGTGAACCAGATTGTTGATTAGGTGATTAGGGTGATTAGGGAGATGAGCAGATGCATGTTGTGGTAAGGTGCTGTAAAATCTAAAAACGAATTATTTACTCGTCCATCTCAGCTAAGGCTGGAAATAGCTAATAAAGACCTTGATAGTGCTGCTGCAAGTTCTATATTTTAAATTTTGTAATAATTATTATTTGTATGTATGTGTATATATACACTGCTCAAAAAAATAAAGGGAACACTTAAACAACACAATGTAACTCCAAGTCAATCACACTTCTGTGAAATCAAACTGTCTACTTAGGAAGCAACACTGATTGACAAGACATTTCACATGCTGTTGTGCAAATGGAATAGACAACAGGTGGAAATTATAGGCAATTAGCAAGACACCCCCAATAAAGGAGTGGTTCTGCAGGTGGTGACCACAGACCACTTCTCAGTTCCTATGCTTCCTGGCTGATGTTTTGGTCACTTTTGAATGCTGGCGGTGCTTTCACTCTAGTGGTAGCATGAGACGGAGTCTACAACCCACACAAGTGGCTCAGGTAGTGCAGCTCATCCAGGATGGCACATCAATGCGAGCTGTGGCAAGAAGGTTTGCTGTGTCTGTCAGCGTAGTGTCCAGAGAATGGAGGCGCTACCAGGAGACAGGCCAGTACATCAGGAGAGGTGGAGGAGGGCAACAACCCAGCATCAGGACCGCTACTCCGCCTTTGTGCAAGGAGGAGCACTGCAAAATGACCTCCAGCAGGCCACAAATGTGCATGTGTCTGCTCAAACGGTCAGAAACAGACCTCCATGAGGGTGGTATGAGGGCCCACGTCCACAGGTGGGGGTTGTGCTTACAGCCCAACACCGTGCAGGATGTTTGGCATTTTCCAGAGAACACCAAGATTGGCAAATTCGCCACTGGCGCCCTGTGCTCTTCACAGATGAAAGCAGGTTCACACTGAGCACGTGACAGAGTCTGGAGACGCCGTGGAGAACGTTCTGCTGCCTGCAACATCCTCCAGCATGACCGGTTTGGCGGTGGGTCAGTCATGGTGTGGGGTGGCATTTTCTTTGGGGGGCCGCACAGCCCTCCATGTGCTCGCCAGAGGTAGCTGACTGCCATTAGGTACCGAGATGAGATCCTCAGACCCCTTGTGAGCCATATGCTGGTACGGTTGGCCATGGGTTCCCTCCTAATGCAAGACAATGCTAGACCTCATGTGGCTGGAGTGTGTCAGCAGTTTCCTGCAAGAGGAAGGCATTGATGCTATGGACTGGCCCGCCGTTCCCCAGACCTGAATCCAATTGAGCACATCTGGGACATCAATGTCTCGCTTGTCGGTGGATAATCGTCTCAGAAATATAACACTCTTACAAAAAACTGTGAGATCAATATAGGCTTTTTTAATACAATTTATCACAAGCCGTGTCAGTCTGCGGAAAGACCACCTTTCCTAAGCCCTGGCTCTGTTTTTATACACATACAGTATATCAGTCCATTACATACGCACATTAAGTTACTTCTCATACGTCATATGTTACCATTGTCTTTCATTTTCAGGCTTCCTGCTTGTTCGTGCCCAATAACGCCTGTATCCGCTCTTGATTAGATTACAATGGTGCCAGGCCTTCTCAGTGTCCGAATATAATAATTATTATGCTATAGTTCATCTGTTGGTCATTTGGCTGGCCCCCTCTTTTGTATGTCCTCTGACCTCGGTGTGTCCAGCTATTCTATTTGCACTTATGGCCTTGCTTTAGTTTTCCTGTTTTTACCAGCCTGTATCCATTCACTTCCACATGCTCCACCACCAACGCCACGTTGCACCACAGACTGTCCAGGAGTTGGCGGATGCTTTAGTCAGGTTCTGGGAGGAGAATTCCTCAGGAGACCATCCGCCACCTCATCAGGAGCATGCCCAGGCGTTGTAGGGAGGTCATACAGGCACGTGGAGGCAACCACTACTGAGCCTCATTTTGACTTGTTTTTAAGGACATTATATCAAAGTTGGATCAGCCTGTAGTGTGGTTTTCCACTTTAATTTTGAGTGTGACTCCAAATCCAGACCTCCATGGGTTGATTAAATTTGATTTCCATTGATAATTTTTGTGTGATTTTGTTGTCAGCACATTCAAACTATGTAAAGAAAAGTATTTATAGAGATAAATTTCATTCATTCAGATCTAGGATGTGTTTATTTTTTAAGTGTCATTTATTTTTTTGAGCAGTGTATAATATATATATATATATAACCATTTTTTTATTATTTATTATTAATTTTTTTTTTAAGTCTGTCACATTGTTGGGATGGTTGGCTGTGGTTTGATGATGAAAAACAATGAAACGTAATAAAACTTTAAATTGAAAAAAAAGAATGATGGCCTGTCTGGTTGGTAAGGTGTTTTAGGGTAGTCTGTTTGACAAGTAAAAGTAATGCGAGAGAAAAGGTGAGCGTTTGACGTGATGAGGGTGGTGCATTTGACCCGGACCCATTACTCACGCAGGCAATGAGACAGTGATTGCTGAGATCCCTGGTTGAAGACAGCAGAGGTGTATTTAGAGGGCAGGTTGGTCAGGATGATATCTATGAGGGTGCCCATGGTTACGGATTTAGGGTTCCTTGATGATTTGTGTGAGATTTGAGGGCATCTAGCTTAGATTGTAGGACTGCCGGGGTTGTTAAGCATGTCCCAGTTTAGGTCACCTAACAGTACGAACTCTGAAGATAGATGGGGGGCGATCAATTCACATATGTTGTCCAGGGCACAACTGGGGGCGAGGGGGGGTCTATAAAACAAGCAGCAACGGTGAGAGACTTGTTTCGTGTAAAGGTGGATTTTTTAAAGTAGAAGCTCGAATTGTTTGGGCACAGACCTGGATAGTTATGATAGAATTGTGCAGGCTATCTCTGCAGTATATTGCAACTCCGCCCCTTTGGCAGTTCTATCTTGTTGGAAAATGTATATGTTAGGATGGAAATTTCTGGGTTTTGGTGGCCTTTAAACCAGGATTCAGACACAGCTAGGACATCCAGGTTGGCGGGAGTGTGCTAAAGCAGTGAATAAAACAAACTTAGGGAGGAGGCTTCTAATGTAACATACATGAAACCAATGTTTTACAGTTACAGAAGTCAACAAATGAGAGCGCCTGGGAAATGGGAGTGATGCTGAGGGCTGCAGGGCCTGGGTTAACCTCTACATCATCACCAAGAGAAAAAAAACGGAGGAGTAGGATAAGAGTTTGGCTAAAGGCTAAAAGAACTGATCGTCTAGTGCATTCGGAACAGAGAGTAAAGGAGCAGGTTCTGGGCGCGGAAGAATAGATTCAAGGCATAATGTACAGACAGCATGGTAGATGTGAGTACAGTGGAGGTAAGCCTAGGCATTGAGTGATGAGAGAGGTTTGTCTCTAGAGCACCATTTAAAGCCAGGTGCGGTCACGCATGTGTGGGGGGTGGAACATAAGGGCTTTCTAAGGAATATTTGAGAGGGCTGGAGGCTCTACAGTGATAATAAGACAAAAAGTGTCTAACCAAAATCA
>NC_036859.1:8864220-8876077 GCF_002910315.2 Salvelinus sp. IW2-2015 | reverse complement strand
AGGCGCCCCGCGTTTATGGTTGAGGCAGAGGGCGAATCCTATCCACGGAAAACTTATTGACAGACGCCATGGAAACAATAGCATATGCTAAAAAAAGAATTGAGCAGCTGGAAGAGAAAACAGAGGACCTGGAAAACAGGGGGCGAAGGAATAATTGTGTTCTATTAAATCTGGGCGAAAAAGAGAAGAGGAAACATGCCACTAATCGCTACCTGCAGACAAACTTCCCGAGTGGCTCCACCTGTCCACCGACAGGCCCATAGAACTCGAGAGCTCACGAGCACTGAGGCCCCCACCAGCAGCCAGACAACCACCGCGCCCAATCACCATACGTTTCCTGAGATTCACCGACAAGGAACGAGTCCTACAGGCGGCGAAAACAACACAAAACAGCAATAGACAAGGCATATTGACATTAGGGAGAGGCATGTGTAGCCGAGTGATCAAAGGGTCCAGTGAGTAGCTAGGGGAGCTGGAGGCACGGCGATTCAGACAGCTAGCAGGCCGGGGCTAACAGCAGGCTAGCAGATGGGCTTCAGGGAGATGTCGCTACGGGAGAGTTTGTTGAAAAAAACCCTCGGACAGTTACGTCYGCAGACCAATCGTGATGGATCGGCGTGGCTCCATGTCGGCAGCAAAGGGTCCAGGCCAATTGTCAAAAGAGGTAATTGAAGCCCAGGAATTATCTGATGGAATTATTTGACTATCCGGAAGAAGGGCCTCTCTCTCTCTCTCGGCTAGCTCCAGGCTAACTGGTGCTTCCTTCGGGACAGAAACCCCCTCGGATGGTTACYTCAGTAAACCAGTGGTGATGGATCGGCGGGGCTTCGTGTCGGCAGCAAAGGGTCCAGGCCAATTGACAAAAGAGGTAATTGAATCCCAGGGATTGCTTGATGGAATCTCTTCGGCTAGCCGGGACATGAGCCTTGTTCGAGGCTAGCTCCAGGCTAACTAGTAGCTAGTTAGCTGGCTAGCTTCAGAAGGGGGTTCTTGTTCAAAAGTGTAAAAATAGCAGATCCATACCACATTGTGTGAGGCGGGTTGCAGGAGAGTATGTTCAGTCCGTAGATGGAAAATTAGATAAAAAATGAGATTTTAAAAAAAGAACACAAATATATATTAAATATATACGAAGAAAAACGATATATACAAGGGATGGGACAAGACAATCAAAACAGACATCCCCACTTCTACGCCATCTTGGTTCATACTTTTATTTTTAGAGATGTTCAGGACCAGTTTATTACTGGCCACCCATTCCAAAACAGACTGCAACTCTTTGTTAAGGGTTTCAGTGACTTAATTCGCTGTGGTTGCTGATGTGTATGTGGTTGAATCATCAGCATACATGGACACGCATGCTTTGTTTAATGCCAGTGGCAGGTCATTGGTAAAAATAGAAAAGAGGGCCAAGAGCTGCCCTGCGGTAAACCACACTTTACATGTTTGACATTAGAGAAGCTTTCATTAGAGAAAGCTCTGAATCCACATTATGGCAGAGGTTGAAAAGCCATAGCACAAGTTCTTTCAACAACAGGTTATGGTCAATAATATCAAAGGCTGCACTGAAATCTAACAGTACAGCTCCTACAATCTTATCAATTTCTTTCAACTGATCATCAGCAGTTTGTCTGTGCAGTACATGTTGAGTGCCCTTCTCTATAAGCATGCTGAAAGTCTTAATTTGTTTACAGAGATATAGCATTGTATTTGGTCAACAGTTTGCTAAGAGCTGGCAGCAAGCTTATAGGTCTGCTGTTAGAACCAGTAAAGGCCGCTTTACCACTCTTGGGTAGCGCAATTACTTTGGCTTCCCTCCAGGCCTGAGGACAAAGCCTTTCCTCTAGGCTCAGATTAAAAATATGACAGGAGTGGCTGAAGCCAGCTACCATCCTCAGTAGCTGTCCATCTAAGTTGTCAATGCCAGGAGGTTTGTCATTATTGATTGATAACAATAATTTTTCCACCTCTCCCACATTTAACTTTACAAAATTCAAACTTGCAATGCTTTTCTTTCATTATTTGTATTTTTTATGCATGAATACAATTGCTCAATTGGCATTTCCTGCCTAAGTTTGCCCACTTTGCCAATTAAATAATCATTCAAATAATTGGCAACATCAAATGGTTTTGTGACGAATAAGCCATCTGATTTGATGAAAGATGGGGTTGAATTTGTCTTTTTGCCCATAATWTAATTTAAAGTACTCAAYTTTTTCCATTATTCTTTATACCATTGATCTTGGCTTCATAGAACAGTWTCTTCTTTTTGWGTTTAGTCACAATTTCTCCATTTGCAGTAAGTAAGCCAATCAGATGTGCAGCCAGACTTATTAACCACTCCTTTTGCCCCATCTCTTTCAACCATACAGTTTTTCAATTCCTCGTCAATCAATGGWGCCTTAACAGTTCTAACAGTCAGTTTCTTAACAGGTGCATGTTTATCAATAACTGGAAGAAGCAATTTCATAAATTCATCAAGTGGATCAGACAAAAAAATATTAACATCATCCACGTAAGTCACAGCAGAATCTTTTTTATGATCTCTTATACAGTATTTTAGGCCCAGCTGTTGGAACTTTGGCTTTCCTGTCACGGGTTACTAGGAAGTGGAAGGTAGAGTCAGGCGCAGAGAGCAGAGGGTTCAATAAACGGTCACGCCAAACACAGGGCGCATACACAACTGACCAACCAGAACACAGGGTAAACGATTCAGAGAAAAAACACATCCACAAACGACAGAGAACACAAAATAATCCTGCACAAACATAAGCGGCCTAATAGGCTTAAATAGACAAAAATCAAGAAACACAAAAAGGAACAGGTGCAACAAATAGACTAAACTAACATATCCAAGATGGCGTAGCAGTCGGACGTGTGTTTTATTGTCCTGTATTGTCCTGTCGCGTCGTAAATAGTAAATAGTAAATAGTCTCGTATTTTTCGTAACATTTCGTATATATTTTAATTCACTTCCATCTAGGACTGAATATACATTCCTACATTCCGCTCCCCAATGTGTACGGACCTGCTATTTTTTTTTTATACTTTAGAACCGTAACCCAAGCAGAACTAGCCAGATAACTAGCTACTAGCTAGTAGTCAGTTAGCCACTGCTGCGGTCTTCACCTCACTCGGACACAGCCAGCTTCAATACCGGGCCAATACCTGCCAGTCTGCAAGCGCGTATCAACCCAGAGATATAGGCTGCTTTTTCTCTACCACATCACCGGATTCCTGGCAAGCTCTGGACAATTACACCGTATCATCACAGCTAGCTAGCTGCAACGAGTGGCTACTACTGGCTAACACCTCTGTCCCAAGGCAAGCACCAGTTAGCCTTGAGCTAGCCTCGAGCTAGGCCCATCTGCCGCTAGCTGCAAGCGCGATATCAACCCAGAGCATATAGGACTGCTTTTCTCTACCACAATCAGATCCCTGACGCAAGCTCTGGACAATTACACCGTATATCACAGCTAGCTAGCTGCAACCGAGTGGCTATACTGGCTAACACCTCTGTCCGAAGCAAGCACCAGTTAGCCTTGAGCTAGCCTCGAGCTAGGCCCATCTGCCGGCTAGCTGCAAGCGCGATATCAACCCAGAGCTTATGGACTGCTTTTTCTCTACCACATCACCGGATTCCTGACGCAAGCTCTGGACAATTAACCGTATCATCACAGCTAGCTAGCTGCAACCGAGTGCTACTACTGGCTAACACCTCTGTCCCGAAGCAAGCACCAAGTTAGCCTTGAGCTAGCCTCGAGCTAGGCCATCTGCCGGCTAGCTGAAGAGCTAGCGCCACTGCCACTGCACGAAGCTAGCACCAGTTAGCAAACACAATTCTACAATTCACAACCTCTCTTTCGCCATCGCCATCTGGCTTGGATCTCTCTGTCGACACAACCACGTCTTGAGCAGACCCCCTCCGTCTGAGCAGACCACCCCCCGGGCTACTAACTTTAAACGCCGCGTGCTAGCTTAGTGGAGGCCTCCTCTGCTCCATCTAACGGGTGCCCCCTGGACACTATGATCACTTGGTACATAGCTGATGCATGCTTGACGGTCCATTAATTCACGTACCCCTTCTGTTTATTTGGTTTTACCTGTCCGGCTCTGTGCCTTTAACTCAGGATCTGTGTGTAGTTAATCCGACCTCTCTGCCATAGTCGTCGCCATTTTACCTGTTGTTGCTGGTAGACTAGCACCACTGTTATTGCTGCTGTTATCTTCCTGTTGTTTTAGCTAGCTCCTCCAATCAAAGACCTGCAATCACTTTATGCCTTATTGTATGTCTCTCTCAAATATCAATATGCCTTGCCTCTGTGTTCAGGCTAGTTTTTCATTATCATTGTTTCTGGTTTGCAATGGACCCCTGTAGTTCCACTCCCGTACCTCTGATACCCCTTTGTCCCATCCCCCACACATGCGGTGACCTCACCCATTGAGACCAGCATGTCCGAGATCAAACCTCTCTTATCATCACCCAGTGCCTGGTGCTTCCGCTGTACCCGCGCCCCTCCATACCCCTGTCTCTCATACCCCTGTCTGCACATTATGCCAGAATCTATTCTACCACGCCCATAAATCTGCTCCTTTTATTCTTTGTCCCAACGCTCTATGCGACCAGTTTTGATAGCCTTTAGCCCGCACCTCATCTCTACTACTCCTCTGTTCCTCGGGTGATGTGGGGTTAAACCCAGGCCCTGCATGTCCCAGTCACCTCATTTGTTGACTTCTGCGAGTCGAAAAGCCTTGGCCTCATGCATGTCACATCAGAAGCCTCCTCCTAAGTTTGCTTACCTACGTTTAGCCATCTGCAATCTGATGTCCTTGCGCGTGTCGACTCTGGGCTTAGGAAGGCCAACAAAAACTGAGATTCATACCCAATATAACACTATTAACGTCAAGATGACTGCGAAGGGGGAGGAAGTTGCAATCTACTGCAGAGATAGCCTGCAAAGTTTGTCATACTTTCACGAGTCTAATCCCAAAAGTTCGAACTCTAATTTTAAAAATATATCTCTCTCAAAATAAGTCCTCAACTGTTGCCGCCTGCATACCGGACCTCAGCTCCCAGCTGTGCCCTGGCACATCTGTGAATTGATCGCTCCCCATCTAGCTCAGAGTTTGTTCTGTTGGTGACCTAAACTGGGCATATGCTTACACCCGGCAATTTCGTCCTACAATCCAAGCTTGAATGCCTCAATCTCACCAACATACAAAGGAACCCACACAGGTCAAACCCTAATCCGTAACATGGGCCACCCTAATCAGACCATTATCCTGACACAACCTGCCTCAAATACACTGCTGTCTCAATCATAGAATCTCAGGATCATGCCATCATTGCCTGTATCACCCAGGTCCGCGTCAAAACGACCACCCTCATCACTTCAAAACGCCCCTAAAACAACTTCTGCGAGCAAGGCCTTCTAATCGGACGCTGCGGTACCCTGGAAGGATATTGACGCTCATCCGTCAGTTGAGCGATGACCTGTGTCAATTCTTTTAACTGTTACATCCTCCCATAATTAAGACAGCATAGACCATCGTTCAAAAAAATGCCAGAACACAGACAGATAATAGCCATGGTTCAACTCCCAGACCTGCTGCCCTACGACCACGCACAAAACATCCTGTAGGCGAACTGGCAATAGCCATCGAAGAGGCCACCGCGATATCAACTGTCAGGGAAGTCAAAGAGACCAATACACGCAGTCAGTCAGGAAGCAAAGGCCCAGCTTTTTTCAAAGCAAAATTCGCATCCTGTAGACTCTAAACTTCCAAAAGTTCTGGGATACTGTAAAGTCCATGGCGAAACATAGAGCACCTCCTCCAGCTGCCCATGCCACTGACGGCTAGTAAAAACGGTCACCCACCGAAAATCCGTGATAATGAAGACTTCACAGCATTTCTCAATGGATGGCCATGCTTCCTCCTGGCGACTCCAACGTGGCCAACAGCCCGCCCCCCGCTGCTACTCGCAAATCCAAGACGCCCCAGTGCTTCATACCTTTACCCAAATCAGATAGCAGATGTTCTGAAAGAAGCTGAAAACCTGACCATACAAGTCAGCCTGAGGCTTTGACAATCTGGACCTATTTTGGAACTAGTCCGCCCGCCATGTGGCACCCCCTAATTACAAGCCTGTTCAAACCTCATCCTCGTATCATCTTGAGATCCCAAGGATTGGAAAGCTCCGCGGTCATTCCTCTTTCAAAAGGGGAAGACACTGGACCAAACGTTTCACTAATAACCATCCTGCCTACGCCATATCTAAGGTCTTCGAAAAGCCACAGTCAACCAAACACATCCACTAATGACATAGCTCGAATCCCACACTTCTCCGCAATGCAATCTGTTCAGAGCTGGTCATGGGTGCACCTCAGCACGCTCAAGGTCATTAAACGATATTAACGCCATGATAGGAAACAATACGTGCAAGCCGTATCATTGACGGCAATTGGCTTTGACTCTGTCATCCACCAGATCTCCATTGGCAGACATCGACAGCCTTGGTTTCTCTAATGATTGCCTCGGCTGGTTCACCACTAACTTCTCGATCGATTGTCAGTGTGTCAAGTCGGAGGGTCTGTTGTCGGGCCTGGAGTCTCTATGGGGTGCCAGGTTCAATTCTGTGACGACTCTCTTCTTCTGTTTCTCAATGATGTCGCTTGCTTGCTGGTGATTCTTGATCCATCCTTACGCAGACGACCTATTCTGATACTTCTGGCCTTCTTTTGCACTGTGTTTAACCAACTCCAGGGAGCTTCATGCCATACAACTCTCCTCCGTGGCCTCCAACTGCTTCTTATACAAGTAAAACCAATGCATGTCGTTTCAATCGATCGTGCCTGCTCCTGCCCGCGCTGTCCACATCATACTCTTGGCAACGCTCTGATTAGAGATATTGGATAAAAACACTACAAATACCTAGGGTCCTGGTTCAGACTGTAAACTTCTCCTTCCAGACTCACATCAAACATCTCAAATCCAGAAAAGTCAATCTAGTAATGGCTTCCTATTCCCAACAAAGCATCCTTTAACTCTGCTGGCAAACATACTTTGTAAAACTGATCCATCCTACCAAAAAATTTCCTCGACTTCGGTGATGTCATTTTACAAATAGCTCCAACCTACTAATAAATTGGATGCAGTCTTTCACAGTGCCATCCGTTTTGTCACAACCACATATAACTACCCACCACTGCGCGATGTACACTCTCTGTTGGGCTGGCCTCGCTTCAATACTCGTCGCACACTGGTTCCTAGGTCATCTTACAAGCACCCTGCTGAGTAAAGTATCCCCTTAATTCAGCTCGCTGGTCACCATAGCAGCTACCTGTAGCAACGGCTCCAGAGAGTTATCCTCTAGTCACCAAAACCAATTCTTCCTTGGACGCTCTTTCCTTCCAGTATCTCTGGCTGCCAATGAATGGAACGAACTACAAAAAATCTCTGAAACTGGAAACACTATCTCCCTCACTAGCTTTAAGCACCAGCTGTCGAAGGGAGCAGCTCATAGATAACTGCCCTGTACATACCATCTACAATCTTAGCCAAACAACTACCTCTTTACTAGCTGTATTTATTTATTTAATTTATTTTGCCCTTGTGCACCCATTAATTTCTGTCTCTACTTTGCACTTTCTTCCACTGCAAACCAACCATTAGTGTTTTTAGTTCTTTATTATGACTGCTGTGCTTGATACTCACTTCGCCTCCCAATGGCCTTTTATATTTTATTTATTTATACAATAATTTGTTTGCCTCTCACTCCTTAACTCACCTCACTTGCTCACATTGTTATGACTTATTGTTTTTTCACTGTATTATTGATATATGTTTGTTTTACTTCATGTGTAACTATGTGTTGTTGTATGTGTCGAACTGCTTTGCTTTATCTGGCCGGTCGCAATTAAATGAGAACGTGTTCTCAATTTGCCTACCTGGTTAATAAGGTTAATAAAATTAAAATTAAAAAAAATTCTCGGGCCGCTCTTTTCTCTGTATACATAATGATGTTGCTCCTTGCCGCGGGCGTCCCTGATCCCCCTGCACGCAGGAGACCATTCTATATACTTCCGGCCTTCTTGGACATGTGCTATCTAAGCTCAACGAGCCTTCAATGCATACCAACAATCCTTCTGCTCCAAATGCTCTTAACGCTAGTAAACCAAATGCATGCTTTCAACGTTCGCTGCCGCACCGGCTACGCCGACTAGCATCACACTGGACGTTCCGAATAGAGATAATGTGGACATTAAAGTACTAGGTGTCTGGATAGACTGCCACTCTCTTCCAGACTCATACAAACATCTCCAATGCAATAAATAAAGAATCGGCTTCGCTATTCGAACAGGCTCCTTGCACTCCGCCGCCAAAACTTACCCTAGTAAAATGACTCTCTACCGATCCTCGCTTCGGCGATGTCATCCAATAGCTCCACACTCTACTCAGCAAAAACTGATGCAGTTTATCACAGTGCCATCGTTTTGTTACTAAAAGCACCTTATAACGACCACCACTGCGACTGTATGCCTAGTGGCTTTGGCTGCTACATGTTCGTACGTCAGACCCACTGGCTCCAGTATCACAGGCTATGCTAGGTAAAGTGCCGCCTATATCTCAGTTCACTGGTCACGATGCTACTATCCACCGCAGCGCGCTCCAGCAGGTTGTATTCTGATCATCCCTAAAGTAAACTCATTTGGGACGCCTTTCCTTCCGTTCTCTTGCCTGCGACTGGGAAGAAATTGCAAAATTTCTGAAGTTGAGACTTTATCTCACTCAAAACTTTAAAAATCTGCTATCCGAGCAGCTAACCGATCGCTGAGCTGTAGCATAGTCATCTGTAACTACCACCCAATTTAACCTCCTCACCCATAACTGCTTTATTTTTACGTTCTGCTTCTTTTGCACACAGTATCTCTTCTTGCGCATGTTTCATCTGATGTTTTCTCAGTGTTAATCTGCTAAATTGTAATTATTGATTTATTGCTACTCTCATGCTTTTGCACACATTGTAATAGATCTCTTTTTTTCTACCATGTTATTGACTGTTTATTGTTTACCCATGTGTAAACTCTGTTTTGTCTGTTCACCATGCTATGCTTTATCTTGGCCAGGTGTCAGTTGCAATGACACTTGTTCTCACTAGCCTACCTGGTTAAATAAAGGTGAAATATAAAAAAATATAAAGAAAAAATAAAAAATGATAAAGGGATCGGTGGCGGCCGTAGACGGTCGACGACGACGCCGAGGCACCGCCGAAAGGCAGGAGAGCCACTTCGTGGAAGTCAGTGACAGTACCCCCCCACCTGACGGCGGGCGAGGCGCGGGCGACGGTGGAGGCGGTGATAGTCTCCGAAGTGAAGGGTCCAAATGTTCCACCGGTACCCAGCACCGTCTCCTCGGACCGTACCCTCCATCAATCGAGGTATGTAGGCCCAACCGGCGTCTCGAGTCAGAATAGCGCGGTACTGTGTATCACGGGGACCCTCGATTCCAGAGGGGCGGAGGGACCTCAGGCACTCACCTCTTGCAGGGGACCAGCCAACCGGCCTGAAAGACACATGAAACGAGGTTAATCGATAGGTAAGTAGAAGCTGTAACCTATAAACACACCTCGTTTATTCTCCCAGGACGTGAATGCCCTACACACTGCGGCCCCACTTCCGCAGGGCAGGGCGGAGGGGCATTCGTTTCGAGTCGAGAGCAGAACGGTCCCCCGGTGGCGAACAGGGGGCTCACTGCGGTGCTGGTCACGCTCTTCCTTCTGCCACCTCTAGCCTGTTTAAAGATCCTTGGACGGCTCTACCAAGGCGTCCTCGCGCGCTGCACATTCCTCACCCGCAGAGCCTCGGTCTGGCTGTGATGCCATGGAGCCAGGACCGGCTGTAGCTCAACATGCATGGAAGGGAGACCTGTTAGTAGAGGAGGTGGCGAAGGGAGTTCTGGCGAGCTCCGCCCATGAGTACTCGCCCACTCACCAGGCCGGTCCCGGCAATACGACCGCAGAAACCTACCCACATCCTGGTTTACTCTCTCCACCTGCCCATTACTCTCGGGGTGGAAACCCGAGGTCAGGCTGACCGAGACCCCCAGCCGTTCCATGAACGCCCTCCAACCTCTGGACGTGAACTGGGGACCCCGATCAGAAACGATGTCCTCAGGCACCCCGTAATGCCGGAAGACATGGGTAAACAGAGCCTCCGCAGTCTGCAGGGCCGTAGGGAGACCGGGCAATGGGATGAGACGGCAGGACTTAGAAAACCGATCCACAACGACCAGGACCGTAGTACTTCCCTGAGACGGGGGAAGATCGGTGAGAAAGTCCACCGACAAGTGCGACCACGGCCGTTGTGGAACGAGGAGGGACTGTAACTTCCTTCTAGGCAAGTGTCGAAGAGCCTTGCTCTGAGCACACACAGAGCAGGAGGAGACATAAAACCTCACGTCCTTAGCCAATGTGGGCCACCAGTACCTCCCCCTAAGACTCCGCACTGTCCTCTCGATGCCAGGATGACCCGAGGAGGGTAGTGTATGAGCCCATCGAATCAACTTATCACGGACACCAAGCGGCACGTACTGAACCCCTGCTGGACACTGAGGGGGTGCTGGTTCCAACCGTGCCGCCCGCTCGATCTCCGCGTCCACCTCCCATACCACCGGTGCCATCAGACATGAAGCTGGGAGGATGGGAGTCGACTCGATGGACTGCTCCTCGGTATCATAGAGGCGGTACAGCGCGTCGGCCTTGGTATTTTGGGAGCCTGGCCAATATGAAATCGTGAAACGGAAACGGGTAAAGAACATGGCCCACCTAGCCTGACGCGGATTCTATCTCCTCGCTGCCCGGATATACTCGAGATTACGATGGTCAGTCCAGATGAGGAAAGGGTGCTTAGGCCCCTCAAGCCAATGTCTCCACACCTTCAGAGCCTTGACTACAGCTAACAACTCCCGGTCCCCCACGTCATAGTTCCGCTCCGCATGACCGAGCTTCTTCGGGAAAAAAGCGCAGGGGCGGAGCTTTGGTGGCGTGCCCGAGCGCTGTGATAGCACGGCTCCCACCCCAGCCTCGGACGCGTCCACCTCCACTATGAACGCCAAAGAGGGGTCCGGATGTGCCAGCACGGGTGCGTCAGTGAACAGCCCCTTCAGACGAGTGAAAGCTTTGCCCGCCTCTGCTGACCAGCGCAAGCGCGCCGGCCCCCCCTTCAGCTGTGAGGTAATGGGAGCAGCCACCTGACCAAAACCTCAGATAAACCTCCGGTAGTAATTGGCAAACCCTAAAAACCGCTGCACCTCCTTTACCGTGGTCGGAGTCGGCCAATTATGCACGGCTGTAACGCGGTCACACTCCATCACCACCCCAGAGGTGGAAATGCGATAACCCAGGAAGGAAACGGCTTGTTTGGAGAACACACATTTCTCAGCCTTGACGTACAGGTCATGCTCCAGCAGTCGCCCAAGTACTTTACGCACCAGAGACACGTGCGCGGCACGTGTTGCAGAAAAGATCAGTATGTCATCGATGTACACTACCACCCCCTGCCCGTGCAGGTCTCTGAGAATCTCGTCTACGAAAGATTGGAACCCTCGCCGCCGACCCCGGACTGGGAACCCTTGCAGCGGGCCCCGAACAGGAGGGTGACTCTGGCGGCTCCGGACAGGAGGGCGACTCTGGCGGCTCCGGACAGGAGGGCGACTCTGGCGGCTCCGGAAAGGAGGGAGACAGCCTGGTGCGTGGGGCTGCCACAGGGCCCACCAGGCCTCCTGTAGGTCTCCCCAGCCCTGTGGCAGCCCCACGCACCAGGCTGTCTCCCTCCTGTCCGGAGCCGCCAGAGTCGCC
>NC_036859.1:8859471-8863495 GCF_002910315.2 Salvelinus sp. IW2-2015 | reverse complement strand
CGCCCCGACACCCGTGACGCTTCACCGCATAACACGGTGCCTGACCAGTACTACGTGCTTCCGGTAAGCACGGAGTTGGCTCAGGTCTATCGCCTGACTCCGCCAATCTCCCCGTGTGCTCCCCAAATATTTTTTGGTGGGCATGCCTGCTCGTAGCCTGCTGCGCTGCACTTACCTCATATCGCCGCCTCTCCGCTTTGCGCTGCCTTCCAGTTACTGCTTTTCGGGCGGCGATATTTCCCCAGCCTGTTTAGGGTTCCCTTACCGTCCAATATCTCCTTCCCAAGCCAGGAGTCTGAACCCTCTGCTCCCTCCTGACCATGCTGCTTGGTTCTGTTGGTGGTGGGTAGTTCTGTAACGATCTTCTTCATCTGAGGAACAGGAAAGATCGGACCAAAACGCAGCGTGGTAAGTGTCCATGTTAATTTATTATAACTGAACACGAAATACAAAATAACAAAGTGAAACAACGAAAATCGAAACAGTCCTGAAAGGTGCAACAACACAAAACAGGAAACAAATATAACTAAAGTCAGGGCGTGACAGATATGGCTCTGAATATATACAGCAACACCTCCCTCATAAGRATTTCTGTCTCTTCTGTAGATGTTATATCCTTGTATTGCTACTGCTGTATCATCAAATTAATTATCTAATTAACTCTCATAAATGTCTAATATAAATGTTATCTGATGTTAGCAAATTATTGATTTTCATTAACATAATCTCTAAGGCAACATATATTAATATGGGCTATTTTCAGCTCTTTCCTGGGTAGCTTATCAGAGATGGACATAATACTGAAAAGAGCAAATGTAGGAGGACTGTTATGACCATATAAGCTCATCTGGTCTGAGTTAGGATGCTGAAGTAGTCAGGTTTTTATCATGGTGTGATATCTGTGTGTTTGTTCCCCCCCCCCAGGTTTGCAATGGGGCTATATCTGGTGGTCCTCTGGGTCTGTGCTGTGGTGCTGCATTCCCTTGGGAGAGCAGAGAAAGGTGAGTGATAATGTGAATGTGTGTGTATCATCCTTACATGCGTTTACCCTGCAGTGTTGGGGAGTAGRGAACTACATTTAGGTCAACTAGTAATTCAACAACATTTTGCAMTAGCTTGGTGGAAGTTGAATTCCAATAAATTCAAATCATGGTAGTGTTTTCAGTAGTTAACTTTTTTTGCCATGTAGTGGAGTAGCTAACTATTGGAACTACACACTTTTTTGTTGTTGTTGCGAAAGAGAAAATGTGTGTGAAATAGGCAAGAATTTTGTGTCTTTTTCAGGTTCAGAACTGCCTATTTCTCACTTGAAACAGCTTTTGTCTTTATTAATAATAGGTAAAATTACACATTTTGTTAAAGATCGAGTGCAGTCAAATGTGATTTTCCTGTGTTTGACATATATTTCCACACTATGAGGATGAAAAAATACTGTGAAATTGTGAAAATGAAGAGCTGTTTGAAAAGACCACCTGAAATTTGTCCCTGTTTTGGTGGGATGGAGTTTTGGCCTGTCTGGTGACATCAACATGCATTAAATTAGTTTGATAGACCAATAAGAAAGAGTTCCAAACCTCTCCTAGTTTTCAGTTTTCCCCTCCCCACTCAGACCACTCCCAGACACTCCGAGCAAAATTATTGCTTGAGAAATTGCTCTTCGCTAAGAAGCTATTTTTGTTTATTTTTGACTGCTGTGATTGCTTTCAATTAAATTGAAGTACTTAATTGTTACCCAGAAATGATTTGATATTGAGATAAAATAAATGGCAGCATTGAACATTTAACACCTGACCCCAGAGTGAMGTGTTTTTGTAGTCTATGACATTTCAGATTTAGATATGATAATTTTTTTCCCAAAGTAGCTTGGATGTAGTGAACTGCTTTTTCAATGTAGCTTTACTTAATTAAACTACACTGAGTGTACAAAACATTAAAAACACCTTCCTAAAATCCTTCTTTAACCTATCTCATCCCCTTCATCTACACTGATTTGAGGTGGATTTAACAAGTGACATCAAAAAGGGATCATAGCTTTCACCCAGATTCACCTGGTCAGTCTGTCATGTTTTGTACAGTCAGTTTCTAAGGGTATCTTTAACGTAACTTAACTTCTAGTGTGAAGTAATTGTAACTATGAGTAACTATGATTTCAGAGTAGCTTCCCCAAAACTGTTACCCTGTAGTGTGCGACCTTACTGAGCTCTATTTCTGTTTCTGTTTCTGTCTGACAGTAACTCAAACGACTGAAACAAGTTTCTCTGKGAGCACAGAAGGGTTGACTGCTGGGACGGTTACTATAGGGCTGGATGACCAGAACCAAGAACCGCCTCCCTTAAACCCCTGTCAGGATGACGAGACGGAATACAGAGAAGTGAGATCACTATGATAGTCTGTGGTCTCTAATGGCCCTTTCTCAAACCATTTTAGATTTACAATCTCTTTGTCTCTTAAAATAAAAATCTCACTCGTGCTTTCTTTTTCTGTCTCTGATGCGCCAGAGAGTGTACCAGAGGGATTCTCATGGTGTTATGCAGCTGGTTCAGAGCGAGGACTATGAAGGCAACGAGGACTATGAAGGCAACGAGGACTATGAAGACACTGACATTGACACCAGCAATGACACCACCATTCACCCTGACACCACCATTCACCCCTGCAACCTATCACCCAGTAAGACAAAACGCACAAAGACCCAAACACACACTCACACACGCATGCACACTCACTGAACCCTCTCTGTAACTCTAGGTGGACCGCCCCTCTGTCTTATCTACCCAACCAATCAACTCAACTGCTCCTGGAAATTCCATGGTCTCTCCAATGACAGCCAATTCTCTGCCTCTGTCTCGTAAGCCCCTCCCACAATATCCAAGACACACAGAAAATGAAAGGCTTAGCAACAATTATTTAATGTGATAGTAGAAGCTTGTCAATTTATTGGTTATTACTGTGCAATTACCATTTTACAGTATAATAAAATTGTAAACTAATTTAGTACAATGACACCACACTTTAATTATAGGTGTCTGCTAAAGTGCTGGTGGTGTGTGTGTGTGTGTGGTGCTGTGTGTGTGGTGGTGTGTGTGTTTGTGTGTGTATATCCAGTGGTGGTAGGAACACTGAGAGCATCTCAGTGTGGACTGTGTCTCTGAGGTCATGGGAGGCCAGGGAGCCCAGGGATGGCCTGGCGGTGTGGTTCGAGATGTGTCTGCTGTCTGCCAAGGCAGTGTGGGTGACGGCGTCACCTCTTTGAGTKTGACTTTCAAAGTGTCACGCCCTGYCGTGTGCTGCATCTACACCAATAAAATGMACACCATAGATATTGAAGTACTGCGCCCGCCCCCCAACATCACTGCCTGGGTCAGAGAGGAGGGTCTGCTGGTGCAGTGGGGTCTCCCGCCCAACACCACACCCAGATGCTTCCACTACCAGCTCCAGATCAATGACCTGGTAATAKTATCAAATCAAATTGTATTTGGCAACAGGTTTAGACCTTACAGTGAAAAGCTTASTTATAAGCCCTTAACCAACAATGGAGTTTTAAGAAAAATAAGTGTTAWGTAAAAAAATAGATGAGTATACCAGAGAGTTGTCTAACTCAGTGGTGGCCCTGTTTTTATTAAGAGGCTATTTGTATATGTGTCTTGTAAGGTGAGGAGCMTTACAGAGGGACTGACATACAATGAGACCAACCTGGACCACACACAACGGTACGACGTGAAGATGAGGGTGAGGAAGAATAGTGACTGCAGAGGATCTGAACACTGGAGCAGCTGGAGCAACATCATCAGTGAGTCCGCAGTCATCAATATTATAATGACATCTGGATTAGAGGTCGACCGTTTATGATTTTTCAACGCCGATACCGATAATTGGAGGACCAAAAAAAGCCGATACCGATTAATCGGACGATTTTTATATATATTTGTAATAATGACAATTCCAACAATACTGAATTAACTTTTATTTTAACTTAATATAATACATAAATAAAATGAATTTAGTCTCAAATAAATAATGAAAC